>NC_090246.1:886379-1039114 GCF_037325665.1 Littorina saxatilis | reverse complement strand
GTGGTTGGCTTTTCTTACAGTGTTCAATGGTACCGTGTATTTTCATCAACATGCTACGCAGCATGTGTATGTCGATGCGTGCAATACAGCAGCAGGAGCCTTTTACCAAAGTGACTGGGTTTATACTTGTTTTGAAAAGGACATTCCCGCAGCAAAAAACCTGCACATAAATTTCAAGGAAATCATTGCAGTCGTGAAAGCAGTTGAACGCTGGTCGCACTTGTGGGCAGGAAAAAGCGTGGTTTTCCACACTGATAGTACTGTTGCTAAAGGTGCCATAAACAAAGGACGATCGACGAACACTTACGTTAATTGTCTGTTACGAAAAATGGCGTGGGAATGTGCTAAGACAAATTGTAATATTTCTGCGGTGCATGTGGCAGGATCGGTTAATATTATGGCTGACAGTATATCACGCCTCCACGAAGGGAAGTTGGACCAATTAGTGGACTTGTTATCATGGTACCACCACGGACGCAGACCCGCAATCTTTTGGGAAGATCATATGTCAAGTGCGACGCTTGCCTTTCTTGGTTGCAGGTGCGGCTACGGCTAGTCTGGGTGCGGAACTGAAGAGAGAGGTGGCAGGTTATCGCGCCCTGAACTTTGCGGACAGTACCAAAAAGACTTACCAGACTCACTTAAATTCCTACCTACAGTTCTGTGACTCTATGAACATTCTTCCGGTGCCAGCGTCAGAGCAAACTGTGGCACAGTATGCTGCGTTCCTTGCGAGGCGCATCAAACCAGCGTCGGTGAAACAGTACCTCAACATAATTCGCATTCTTCATTTGGAATGTGGCGAACAGCACCCATATAGAGACTCTTGGTATGTCAAAAACCACCCTGAAGGGAATTGACAAATGCATGGGGTGTCCTCCTACGAGAAAGACGCCGATTACTCCTGAAGTGCTACTATCAATTCGCAAAGAACTAAACTTTTTGTATGCTGAAGACTGTGTGTTTTGGGCGGCTTGTTTGGTTCTTTTCTTTGGACTGTTGAGGAAGTCAAACCTCTTTCAAGACGATGGCACTTTTGACCCGACAAAACAGCTGACTAGAGACAGCTTCCTTATGACCGAACATGACTGTGTTACAATTGTGGTGACGTGGAGTAAAACGATCCAACGCAAAGAAAAAACACTAGCTATCAGATTACCTGTGTTATTGGATCATCCTCTGTGCCCCGTTACTGCGGTAACTGCAATGTTTCGGATCTTGGGCGCGGCACCCTCGAAGTCCCAAGCCTTTCCACTCAAAGGTTCCAAATTTAATAAACGCTTGCGTCTTGTTACTGCAGCTGCTGCGGGGAATTTTAGTAGTCACAGTTTTAGAAGGGGTGGCGCAACGTGGGCTATGTCTTGCGGAGTCCCGGGGGAAATTGTTAAACTCATGGGAGACTGGGCAAGCACCTGTTACTTAAGGTACTTAGACCAAATACCAAATAATATTCTAGACAAGTACAGATCTCTTTTCTCCGATAAATTACCTAAACACTGATTACCGATTCTCGTCTATTGGGCAAAGGAAGGGCTTCCTTGGTTGGGAGAAGTCCACAGACAACTGTATTGTTGATGTCCGTTAAGTGATATCAAATGTATGTATGTGTCTGTTGACCTGTATGAAAAAGAGGAAAGTAAATGGCCCCCCTGGTTTTGCCCAATGTACGAGACTCGTGAACAGTCGTTATCTTTGGAATGTCTGCGAGAGAATGGAGGGAGAGTCACTGAGTACATCTCTGGGGTGAGAGTCTGTGTGTGGCCCACAAGGGCGGAGGGGGGAAGATGAGGGGAGGTGAGGGGGGGGGGGGGTGCGTCAAGGAGCGGAAGTTTAAGTGTCAGTTTAGAGGAACGATAAATTGTTTTTAAACTGAAGGTGAGGCGATGGTATTTAGGACTGGACAAGGAAGGTGAGGAAGGGGGAAGGAATGGAGATAGCGGATGTGGGCGGGGCCTAGAAGTAAGGAGGGAGGGGGGAGGGTGTTGTAGTGGAGGTTTTTGGCGCCAAACTTTCTGGCAAGGGAGTGCCAGAGGATACACGCGCGCTCTTGCATTAGCAGCAAAGCAGCGGCAGCAGCAGCAGCAGCATTGAAGTGCACGCGTCGGAAATTGAACATTATTTGTCCCACCAACCAACCCCTATCCACCCCCATGGCAATTTGCTGGATTTCATCCTATGTCAATAAAGACTTCTACTATGCCTTATCAAATGCATGATGTTTGCTTATTATCACCTGATCATATTTCCATCGTACGTTTCCGTCGTTGGACGTATGTGTATTCTTTCACTTCATTGAAAAAGGGGGGCTTATGTGTTTTCGTTAAATAACATGTTGTAATTGATTGAATTGTGTGTTGATTGTTACCGATGTTAGTTTTAGGGTTTTTATTTTCATTTTATTACTGTAATGTTAATGTGTGTGGAGAAGTCCACAGACAACTGTATTGTTGATGTCCGTTAAGTGATATCAAATGTATGTATGTGTCTGTTGACCTGTATGAAAAAGAGGAAAGTAAATGGCCCCCCTGGTTTTGCCCAATGTACGAGACTCGTGAACAGTCGTTATCTTTGGAATGTCTGCGAGAGAATGGAGGGAGAGTCACTGAGTACATCTCTGGGGTGAGAGTCTGTGTGTGGCCCACAAGGGCGGAGGGGGGAAGATGAGGGGAGGTGAGGGGGGGGGGGGGGTGCGTCAAGGAGCGGAAGTTTAAATCTTATCCTTATCCTTATCCTTATCCTTATCCATGGCCGCTGTAGCCGGGTGGACCAGCCCAGATTCCAAGTCTAGAATGCCTCTGAGTACTGTAGCTAGAAATACAATTCTTTCACATGTCAGCATTCATCGCACACCAATCACAAAAACGAATCATATATATATACTTATAATTTGTAAACAATTTACCTACAACAAAAACGTCACAAAGATTCTCACAGTAAATGAAAATTTGGTGGAGGTTCTGTTTAAAGCAGAAGGAATCTTGCAGAAAATATGAGATTCCAGTTTCATGAATATTGGCCATTTTCTTTGGTTGGAAGAATGTGATCTTCTTTAATTATTAGACTACCACAATACGAATGAGATACGTTTTTGAGATTATGAAAAAATCAATACTCTGACAAGGGAAACAACTGCTGTATATTGCCCTGTGAAGTAGTCAGCAAGATAATTGCCCTCCCCAGTTTTCTCAGATTTGGTGTAATTGTTATACCTTGCATTTTATGATTTTTAAAATTTTTTTAAATAAATTCTTCCGGCAGTCAAGGTGTTTGACAAAAGCTACAATTTGAATGATGCTTGTAGCTTAGTCCTTTGGGACATTCTTCATCTGCTCAGGGGTTGCCCTCTTGTACCACTCGGTCCAGGATCCATCGTACACAGCCACATCCTCCTTCCCACTCACATGGGCTGCAAGGGCTACCATACATGCTGTGATTCCTGAAAAATAGGTGCAGATAATATGTATTAGACGCTCAGGATGTTTACATGTGTTTTAATATAAAATTTCAAAAATAAATTTTCATTTAATTAATATACTTACCAACTCACATAGATAGCAATAACTTCGTTTGGTTGCTAAGACATTGAAGCACTCTTACATGGTTACATGGGGAGATAACTCTAAAGAAAAACACCCACCCGCCATATAAGGCATGGGTCGCGGTAGTTATCTCCCCTACCGGCGCCCGCGCATGCGCAAGCCGTATACCGGTAATACTCATTCCGTTCTGAAACCCATATCCCTTTAAATAAATTGCGGGGAAGGCTGGGAGGGAATTCAGTATGTGAGTTGGTAAGTATATTAATTAAATGAAAATTTATTTTTGAAATTTTATATTAAATTACATATTCTTACTCAACTCACATAGATAGCAGATTGCTAATCTAGGTGGTGGGTAAAAATATATACTCACAGTTAACATCGAGAAAGCATCTGTCCCGCAGCCACCATGGCTGGCAGACCAAATGTTCCATCCATACGAGAACTTGCGATATCCCGCAAGTAAAAGTTCATGAACACATCCTCAGATGCCCAGTAGGCTGAGTCCATGACTTCTTGAAGTCTTCTGGATCGTAAGACCGCTGAAGACGATGCCCAGGCTCTAAGCTCGTGAGTCCGTGCTGACCGGAGAGGAAGGACTGACTGACCCCCCCCCCCCCTTTTCTTTGCCACCAAATGTAAGCCTGTCTTACTAGGGTGGAGACCCATCTCGCCAAGGTTGACTTAATTATGTCCTTCTCCCTCTTCGTATTGACTGATAGGAAAAGAAGCTTTTGACTGGAGGATCTGATCGGATTTGAACGAGACAGGTATGCTCTCAGTACTCTCACAGGACAGTTTGCAATATCCGGGTCTGAAGGAGCGAGAATGGAGCTCAAAGGTTTGATCTGGATTAATGGCGAGGGTTTATCTGGTTTTTGGTTTTTTGCTAAAAACTTCGCGCAAAACCTAAGCATGACCGAACCATCTTTTTCAAAAGACACGTCGCGAGGTGAGCCTGACAAGGCGTGAATTTCGCTACCCCGTCTACCTGATGCCAACATGACGAGAAAAACTGCCTTTCGCGTAAGATTCGCCAGACTGGCAGAGCATAAGGGCTCAAAGTCTTGAGTTCTTAAAAATTCCAGCACTAAGGGCAGATCCCATGCTGGAATAGCGGATCTCGTTTTGTCAAAACGAAGGGAAGCTCCCTTTAATACGCTAGTAATGAAACCTTCGCGTGATATAGAATGTCCTAGCTGTTTCAAGGTAACTGAAATAGCTGACCTACGGACTTTCAGAGAAGCCGGCGCGGCGCCCTGACTAGCTAGCCAAGACAAATGATTTGCCACCTGAATAGATCGAGGTGACGTAGGTTTCACTCCGTTAGCCTTGCACCATTTGAGCCACGCCAACCAGTGAGAGGTATAAACTGACGACGTAGAACCTCTGTGAGACGCCTGAATCAAATCGATAGTAGCGTCTGACGCACCTGATCTTTTCAATGATTCCCGCACAGAATCCAACCGTGCAGGGCAAGCCACTGCGGATTCTCGTGGGGAATGCCCGATCGAGGCTGTACCAAGTCGCCTCTTTTGAGATCTAGAGGAAGAGGTGGGCCGTTTGACAGTCGCAGAAGGTCCGGGTACCAAGGCTGTCCCGGCCAGTTTGGTGCCACGAGAATCAGAGATGGTCTTTCCATGTCTGCCTTTCGCAGGACCCTCCCTAGGAGGGGAATGGGAGGAAAAGCGTAGGCGATCAGCCCGCTCCAAGAGATTTCCAGAGCATTGACTTCCCACGCTTCGGGATCTGGAAATGGGGACACGAAAATCGGCAGACGGCGTGAGAACCGTGTGGCGAATAAGTCTATGGACGGCTTCTCCGCTTGGGCCCAGAGGCGAAGAAGCGCTTGATGAGTGATCGTCCACTCCGTGTGTACTATCTTGGAAGACCGACTCAGAGAGTCTGCCAAGACATTCAGCCTTCCCGGAAGGTACTTTGCTGACAAAACTACACCGTGATTGTGACTCCACATCAAGATCTCGCATGCCCTGTGCGACAGGGGCAGAGAGCGAGACCCCCCTTGTCTGTTCAGATAGGACACCACTGTGGTGTTGTCGGAGTGAACTAGAACATGTTCCCCCTTGACAAAGGGTAGGAACTCCGTCAGTGCTAGAAAGACTGCTTCTAACTCCAGCAGATTTATGTGCCATTTGACTTGCGCCTGGTTCCAGAGACCAAAGGTCGTGTGACTTTCCAGGTGAGCCCCCCACCCCTCGAGAGAGGCATCTGTGAACAAGTGCCTCGAAGGCGGGGAAAGGACTATGGGAACTCCCTGCGAGAGCCAAGCTGTGACCAGCCACTGTTTGGTCGTTTCTATAAACCAGTCCTGAAGTGGGACTAGAGTCTCCCAGTCCTGAGACTGAGGGTCCCACCTGGAGTTCAGCGCCTCCTGAAACGGGCGCTTGTGAAGCCTGCCCAAATGAGTCAGAGGAGCCAGCGATTCCATCTGGCCTAGGATGGACGTCAGAGACCTGACCGAAGCCATAGACAGAACCGCCGTGGCATTTATATGATCCCGGATCTTGCTTATCCTCCTCTGAGTGGGCTGAACTGTCCATTCCACAGTGTTGAATACCATTCCCAGATACGTAAAGTTCTGGGAAGGTGTCAACTCGGACTTCTTGCAGTTGATCATGAAGCCTAGCTCCGCTGCCTCCTGCAACACGGTCTGTGTGTGCGTGAGGCACAGAGATTGTGCCTGATTCTGAATTAGCCAGTCGTCTAGGTACGTCCGTAGACGAATACCTTGACCTCTGATCAGTATGCAAAACTGGCGAACCACCATCGTGAAGATCCAGGGAGCCAGTGAAAGGCCGAAAGGAAGAGCCCTGAATTGAAAAATCCTGTTGCCCCAAACAAAGCGGAGCCACTTCCGGTCTGTTTGGTGCATCAGGATGTGGAAGTAAGCGTCGGAAAGATCTATGGAGGTGACCCAATCGCGTGGCCTGAGGGCCTGCCTCACTGAGGTGGGAGTCTCCATGGTAAACTTGATCTTCCTCAGAAAAAGATTTAGCTGAGAAAGATCCAGCACCGGACGCCATCCTCCCGAGGCTTTTGGAACGACAAACAGACGTCCGTAAAAGCCTGGGGAGGCATGGTCCCGAACTTCTTCCACTGCCTGCTTCTGAATGAGAAGTTCTACTTCGGCCTGAGCGGCCTCTCTGGCTTCCGGTCTGGCCGGAAACCGAAAAGCCGGAGGAGTTCTGGTCAATGGAGCCTTCTGAGAACTCCAAAGAAGCCGGAACCCCGATCTGAGCACTCCTGCAATCCAGTGATTGTTTGACTTCTTCAGCCACACTGGCAAGGCCCGCAACAAGCCTCCCGCCACGGTAACCGTGGGGGACGCAGGAGTGCTGAGATCGGGGGGACATCATTGGGGGTTAGGCTTTCGACCTGACCCCCTCTTCCCAAAGGAAGGCTTATTCTTGGGGTAAGGTCGCGATCGGTTCCCTCCTCGCGAAGCTGAACCCCTGCTCGGCTTATGACCAGGCTTGGAGGACCCCGAGAAAGACTGGGCAGGAGGACCGCTGTGCTTAGCTTGCTGCTTCGAAAAGGCAAACTCAGAAAGTTTCACGAATTGCAAATCTTTGTTTTGCTGAGTTTGCTTCTGAAGCGCGTCCAGTGTGTCCTGTCCAAGAAGGGAACCTTGAAGGATCGGTGAGACCCTGAGCGATTCCAGAATGTTCTTGTCTTCTAGACGAGAGCCCGACAGCAGAGCTTCACGTCGCCAGAAGACGGCCTGCGCATACAACCTCGCAGACAAAGCCATTTGTTCCGCAGACACCCTTCCTAAGGTCGCAAAAAGGAGCGAAACGTCCTTAGGATCCGCATCATGCCTGAACTCAAAAGGGTTCAGAGAGGATGTCACTGCCCGTGAGAGGGAACGAATTAAAGTGTCAGTCAGAGACGATAATTCTAAAGCAGCGCGGCCGCACTCTTCGACGGCAATGAGATCTTTCTCTTTACAACCAGAAAGCCTCTCTTTGTTGTAGCCGTCTTGCCGAATGGAAGCCAGTTCCGGTGTAACCGGAAGTGATGCCGAGGGTAAGGCAAAGGAAGAAATCAAAGGTCTGCTAAAAGCAGCGAGACGAAGCTTCCTCTGAGAGGCCGCAGCCGGAACCGGCGCACGACCGGAAGCAGCCAGCCAAGACTGAGCCCCTGCAGGCGCATCCCCATGAGCTGATAACAGCGGAAGAGGAACATCGCCCTGAAACACTTTCGCAAGTTGATAGGCCACAGCAGGTGACTCCAAAAACTTGAAGTTCTCAGTCCGCTCTTGCGAAGGGGCAAAGTCAGCAAAAGCTGATGGAGGAGGAGCAGCGGAAGTGGTTGCCGCAGCCACCCCTTCCGAGAAGTAGCGTGCAGTAACCTCTGCTGCCAAAGCCAACAAATGAGGTAGCTTAGCCGGAAGTCGGCGAGACGCTTCCTCTTCTGCATCTGATGCTTCTTCCTCCAAATCCTGTTCATCCCCAACCGAAGCATCATAATGATCAACTGAGGGATGTCCAGCAGAACCGACGTCCGGTGAGGCAATTTGAGCCGAAACCGGAAATGGTTGTGAAAAATTTCCGGAAACCGGAAACCCGTGGATTGAACCACCATCCGGCTGTCCAATGCCAGCGGAAATGCTGGGAAAGGAAGCGGAAGTAGCCTGAGAAAGGCTAGCGGAAGCCGCAACAGCGGAACCGGAAGCCACAGGCTGATGAATGACTCCCGCCAGCAGCGATGTGCTAACGGCGGAAGTCAAACCTCTCCTGCCACCGGAAGCCGCCCCGACGCCAACGGAGGGAGCGGAACCAGCAGAGGACTGTATAGCATGAGCATCGACCAGCCCCAATAAATTGGAACCGGAAGATCCTGTAACCTGTCTGCCAGCAGCCGCCCCGACTGGAATTGCGGGGGCGGAACTAGCAGACACATGCCCTTCACATCCCATGCCCAGGACCGTGAAAACGGAGCCAGGTTGGTCTGTGGGAAAACCCTTACGGTCAGTGTGCAATTCCGCCGAAACGGAAACCGACTTCAAAGGTTTGCGTACTTCGCCAAGAACACCCGAAAGTGCTGATGTCCTAGACTCAGACAAAAACTTGTCAAAAGATGAGTCCGACATATCCAACACCGTCGTTGGATCTGCCACCACGCCAGCGGACGTGACCGTAGCAGTAGGTTCAGAGCGAACCCGCGCAAGCGAGGAAACATTAGTAACACCCGAAGGATGAGACAGAGCAGCATGTTGGGCTATTTGTCTTTCCGACGAGATCAACTCATGCACTTCTGTTTTGAAAGACGATAAAATCGCTAGCAAATCAGCCTTAGACAAAGATGAATCTGCGCTAGGCGCTTGAACTTTAGTGGAAGGAGCTGAAAGAGAAACGGTTGGTTTGTCAATCGCAACTGAAAACGATTCATCATTCGCCGGGTTGAAAACAGAGACAGAAACGTTATCCGCCGGTGGAATTTTCTGAGTCCGAGACGGAGTGGTAGTAGCCACCTTAACTTTGGATTGGGGCGCTTTGCCTGATTGAGAGCTAGGAGAGCAAGCCTGTCTGGTCGAACTCCGAGTTCTTTCTCTCTCCTTATCTTTCGGTTTGTCCGCCATATTGGATGACAAAAATGAACCAAAACATAAGACGCAAAACGTTCCAAACAGTTAATAAACCGCGTCTCGGTAATAAAAAAGAAAGATCTCACCCAATACTTGGAGTAGTGAAGGAGACAACGAAAGCGTAACCAAGGTCCGATGGTCAAACACCGACGTGAATACCAGCAGATAGAAAATTGAAGACAGAGTGCCACACACGTCTTGCTCCGTGCGTTGAAGAAGAAGGAATGAGTATTACCGGTATACGGCTTGCGCATGCGCGGGCGCCGGTAGGGGAGATAACTACCGCGACCCAGGCCTTATATGGCGGGTGGGTGTTTTTCTTTAGAGTTATCTCCCCATGTAACCATGTAAGAGTGCTTCAATGTCTTAGCAACCAAACGAAGTTATTGCTATCTATGTGAGTTGAGTAAGAATATGTAATTTAATGCAATTCTAATTCTAAGTTTACAGCAAATATGAAGCGGGCTAGAGTTATTAGTTTTAAGTGCAATCGTTTAATTCTTAATACATGTGATGTTTTTATGTCTTTGATCGCCTGACACCGTAAGGCAATTTTCCTTGTTTTTATGAGGACAGTAAACATTTTGAGTCTTGAGTCTTGAGTATTAAACTGATACAGTGGAACCCCCCTTTTAAGAATCCCTCCCCCCAAACAAATCTAAGACTTTCCAATAACATACCATTCTTGTTTTTTGAATTTGCTACGGACCTCCTGTCTAAAATCTTGCTACTATCCACTATATTCTACCCAATCCATGTTTTCAATGCCCAGGCTGTTACTGTTGCTTGCCAGTTTCTGGCACGTGTGTTGACCGCATGTGAGCGTTTGTGTGTGTGTTGTTTTTTTTAGATGTGAGGCAATGTAGCCCAAAGAGGGTTCAATAAAATGTGTGAAGCAAAAATCCACAAACAGACTGCTAACATATCAAATAGAAGTAATTGGAACATTTAATTTATGACAAAATAAATCGTTACATTCATTGTATTTTGACCCAGCGGTCTTTTAACCTTCACCGTGCTTTCTGAACCGTGTACAACCCATAGTCTGCAAAGAGGCGGTAAAAAGTGTATCCCCATTCGGATGGTCGTGTACAACCCATACTTTCTACGTTGAATCCTTCTTTAAATGTATGGGTCATACACAACTCACATCATTCGGATGGTCGTGTACGACCCATACTTTCTACGTTGAATCCTTCTTTAAATGTATGGGTCATACACAACCCACATCATTCGGATGGTCGTGTACAACCCATACTTTCTACGTTGAATCCTTCTTTAAATGTATGGGTCATACACAACTCACATCATTCGGACTGTGTAGTCCAAAGCGTGATCCAGTGAAGGTTAAGTGGACAGAAAACACTTATTATACAGATAATAAATATATTTGAGCAAATTTTCCAAGTAACTCGCTGGGCAATCGTGCGCATGTGTACACATGGGGTGTTGAGACATATTGGATAGCTTGCACAAAGTTCCCTGTGGTAGCAATGAATTGGTTTCAAAGCCAACATGCTACTAACTGAGCTACGAGGGCTGTTCCATTATTATTTAGAATCCAGGCTCCTGGCAATATGGCGTTAAATACAAAAACATGCCGTCAAATAATAGACTATGGTAAGGCTTGACACAAAAAATGAAGTTCCAGAGTTATGTCGTTTTCATATGGTCGACTCAGGAAGTTACTCACTGCACAATGTATGAAATTGCGTCATGAAGCTCAAATTCGCGATTTTGGACCGATAACTTACAATAACTACAAACTAAGGGTTAAAAGAGGCCGATTGGCATGAAAGTGTGATGAAATGTTTTGAGATGAACGTTCTTTGTAGAGCCGTGGTGTAAAACTGGTACAGCAATTTCAAACCGGGTAGACGGAGCCTCGAAAATGATACCCACCCTGGTCTACTCATTTCATCCGTTATCCTCGAAAACATTGGCGCTGTTGAACAGATAATAAGAGAAGATCACTTAATTATATTCAGGGAGATGCAATATGCCCTTGGCATTAAAAGCTCTGCATTTGAAAAGATCTTACACAAATATGTAATGGCCCCAAAGCGATTTGCCGGTTGGGTACCACATAAACCTAGTGACGGGAAAAAGAGGGGTAAGGCAGAGGGTTGCCTGACAATACTTGAAAAAATCAGCAATGGCTTGTCCAAATCAATATGGAATATCGTCAGTGGTGACGAAACCTGGGTTAATTAGTTCCAATCTGAAACCAAACAACTGTCGTCTGTTCGGGTGTTTAACCAGGTGACCCAACCCCTGCCAAGTTCAAATAACAAGAAGCCCTAAAAAATGTTGTGCATCTTTCGTCGCTAGATCAAGGTACATGTATTTAAACACTTGACTCTTGAGGACAGGCATACAGTCACGTCTGACTGCTGTGTCCACCACTAGTGGTCGGAAATATTCGAGGCTTGGCACAAACACCGTCCAAACACGGGTATTCGAGGGCTTATGCTGTAACATGACAACGCACCTGTGTATACTGCCTTTGCGATAACAAGATTTCTTGGCACCAAAGAGAGCACTGCTGCTGGTTGCGTCCACCCTATATTCTTGACATTTCCCTATGCTAGTTCAGCCTGTTTTTGGATTTTAAGAAATAGCCGCAGAAACACGGTTAGAGACCCCAGAAGACTCTGTCCGAGCCTTCACGAGGGCCATACCAGGTATAGCTGATGTCACGTGGTCCCAGGCCTGGATGAGAACATTTGAGAGGATGGCCAGTTGGGTGTCGGCTGGGGAAGGATTGATCTAGAAAATGGCCTGGTTAGATTGTTGATATGTGTCTCCGTTTCTGAGATTCTAAATAATTATGGAACAGCCTATGTATCTCCCGGTCATGTTTCAGCCAGCAGAGCTTCACCACAAATGACTCAGAAAGGACAGCCAACATGACAGAAAATCTTGCACAGTGGAACCCCCATTTTAAGACCTCCCCCTTTTTGAGACTTTACTTTTTCAGATTATCTGTTCATAGTATCTGTAAGTGTACCCCCATTTTAAGACTCCCTCCTCTTTAAGACCTGCATGATTTTCTCAGATTTGTGCAGGTCTTAAGGCCTGTAGGTCACTGTAGGTCTTAAGACCTGTAGGTCACTGTAGATCTTAAGACCTGTAGGTCACTGTAGGCCTAGCAACACAACAAAAAGGCCAAGCAGTTACCTGATCCACAGGTAGCACTGACGGGTTTGCTGAGATCCACAGACAGTTGTTCAAACATCTGAAGAATCTCCTCCTTGCTCTTGAATGTCTTCTTCTCTTCGTCCATCAGATCAAGGAAAGGCAAGTTGACAGAGCCAGGAATGGAGCCTGACTTGATATCTGAAGATACACAAATCAAAACCAAAAGAATGTTAGTATATATATTTAATTGTTCATCTAAAATGTGTGACATAATAATAATAACAAGAAGGGCAAAGCCCATACGACTCACATGCTTTACACATTTTTCCTACCAAAATACATGTGACCTTGACCCAAGGTCAAGGTCATCCAAGGTCATGCAACACAAAGCTGTTAATTCAAGACATAGGAAGTACAATGGTGCTTATTGGCTCTTTCTACCATGAGATATGGTCACTTTTAGTGGTTCACTACCTTATTTTGGTCACATTTCATAAGGGTCAAAGTGACCTTGACCTTGATCATATGTGACCAAATGTGTCTCATGATGAAAGCATAACATGTGCCCCACATAATTTTTAAGTTTGAAACAGTTATCTTCCATAGTTCAGGGTCAAGGTCACTTCAAAATATGTATACAATCCAACTTTGAAGAGCTCCTGTGACCTTGACCTTGACGCAAGGTAAACCAAACTGGTATCAAAAGATGGGGCTTACTTTGCCCTATATATCATATATAGGTGAGGTATTCAATCTCAAAAACTTCAGAGAAAATGTGAAAAATGTGAAAAATAGCTGTTTTTTAGGCAACATTTATGGCCCCTGCGACCTTGACCTTGAAGCAAGGTCAAGATGCTATGTATGTTTTTTGGGGCCTTGTCATCATTTACCATCTTGCCAAATTTGGTACTGATAGACTGAATAGTGTCCAAGAAATATCCAACGTTAAAGTTTTCCGGACGGACGGACGGACGTCCGGACGGACGGACGGACGGACGGACGACTCGGGTGAGTACATAGACTCACTTTTGCTTCGCATGTGAGTCAATAATAATAATAATAATAATAAATGAGCATTTATATTGCGCAACATCATAACTTTACAATTATGCTCTTTGCGCTTGACACATTTAAAATTAAATTAAAACACAGTAAATACAAGCATCAAGTTTTCTTAAGTGCACGTAACTATGCCGGCCCCCGGAGCGCAGTGGTTAGCGCATCGGGCTGCGGGCCAGGAGGTCGTGGGTTCGAATCCCATCAGGGTCATGTGGGTTTTTCGGGCTACTGTCGGCTCCTACCCAGAGTGGAAGTGCTATGGTTCCTATGGGAAGGCTTGAATCACACAGCCGAGTGTCATTCACTTAACGAATGCGACTTTGAGGGTGCTCAGGTTCTGTATACCTGACCAACACCGCAGGTGCGGCAGTTCTCGGGCCTGGATGACACCAGGATATATTATGTCAGTAAGCATACGAGTGCTGCCCTGTCACGTAGTCTCAAACCAAAATTAAAAATCCATAGCATCATTATTATAATCATCTTCATCTTGTTAATCATCCAAAATTATAAATTGCCCTTGCTCTTGTGGCCCTTCATGCCTGGAGCTCTCATGGTGACCTTGGTCTCAGTGTTCCTGTTCCATCCTTCCCTGAATAGTACTTCTGCTGTCAGTCTTCAACGTGTGACGTTCTGGGGGTCGACGGAGGGACGTAGTGGCGGTCTGCTCTCTGGAGGGGACGCTCACTCAGTCTAGCTCCGCGACTTAGCAGTCAATGTCATTAGTAGGGGGCATAGTAGGTAGTGGGCTGCGTCCGTTAGCTCGGGACAGACCCACTACTGAACACCATTGAAGTGACTCAGCAGAAGTGCAGTGTCATCTTCCTAGGGTAGCCTACCGCAGCGACCTGACAGTTTAGGCCAAAAAAAAAAATAGGTGTGGTTACGGTAACATAGCCAAAAAAATAGGGTAGGTAGGTAGGCAATCACTTTTTTTTTTCTTTTAACTTTTTTTTCTAATGTGTACAAATTAAACCTACTTGACAGGGAAATAAGTGTGCGACACGGGCGCTTTCGCTTTCATTGCGTTTTTTGCACTCTGTTTTTTTTTGTGTTTTTTTTTGTTTTGACAAATGTAATAAAAAGTTATAGGATCGGCCCCTAAAAATAGGGTAGGTCGGGTTACCGTAACCACACCTATTTTTTTTTAGGCCTTAGTTAGCACCAGTGCGATTTTGCCAGTCCAGGCTAAACTTTTACCACTTGCTGAAACACTAACAAGAAAACTGATTAAATAATTTAAATCTATATGAAAAGAAATACACACATTTTCCTGTACATGCAGAGTGGTGGTTTAGGAAAATGCAAAATGTATGGACATGAAAACAGCGTTAAAACCTATGAATAAACTACAGAACAGCACCTGGCCTTGGTTCTGGTGCTTTGCCTTCGAACCTTCCAGCAGGTCTGGCATCAACCAGTGAGAATGAGTGGTCCTTCAGCCAGGCTGTCATATCATCAAAACGTTTCACCAAGTCCGGATTGAAGCGGGCTGTGAATTTTTCAGTCGGCACCTGCACCAGCGCATCAGTCACAGTGTTGTTATTCTTCTTCCATTTTTGCAGCCCTCCCTCCAGCACGGAGATGTTGTCGTGACCAAACACACGGAAGGTCCACCACACGCGCGGAGCAGAGAACACTGGGAATCTGTCGTTGTTGTCATAAACGACAACATGGGTGTCGTTGTTGATTCCTAGCTTGCCAACATAGTTTTCGAACTCCGCTGGCTTGGGCAGCATGTGGTTTAATTTGGTGTCTTGGTCAGCGCAGCCGTCAATATCAAAGAACATTGCCCCTGGAATGTGCTCTCGGGCATACTCAGCCCTGGGATTTCTTTTCGTGCTTGGCAGATGCCATGATCCATCCAGAACACGGAAATTTTTGGGCGACGCAGCTAATTTTTCCACTAGCCACTTGACAGTTACAATAGCGTTAACGCTGTTCATGTCGCTGATTATAAGTATGCTTCTTTTGTATACAAGGGGTTGCAAAAACAAGCCCTGTCCTTCTGTCCAAAGGAGAATCGAAAGCGGAAGTGATGTCACACCCAACCTCTGCTAAATTTGACCAAGTAAGAATATAAGCAACCAGTTGGCGAAGTACAACAGTTCTAATATAAAAAAACAACGACAATACTTAAACAAAATGATGTAAATGGTAATAAACTGTTGTACGAGTTTCTTGCTGTGGTTCTGATGATATATGACTGTGTGACTGGTTCTGTTGTCCTCAACGTAAAGCTACCATAAAACAGAAACAATATTGAACCAGGTAAGAAACCACCCACAAGATCGTCTGCGCAAATGAGCGTTTCAGAAGAACCTGAGCGGTGTGTTCATGCATAGACCAAATAGCCATGGTCTATGGTTCATGGTAACATTTTGGCAAAAAGGTGCTTGTCAGACAAATGCCATGTTCTTGTTTACCACCTGCTCATGTCTGGATTCTGTTTTTAGTGCCTTTAGAGATTTTGTTGTTGTGGTTTTAAAGAAAATATCTACAGCATTCAGAATGCACACAATCAATCATGTTGTTTAGATTCAGGCCTTATTTTAATTCAGTCAGCATGTCATTTTGTGCTGGCTGATTTAGAGGCCACTTGACACTGATACAGGCACGCATGTGCATTGCGAGACTTGAGCATTTTTCATCTCATGAGTATCCCCAAACTGACAACTGTGCTTACTAACATGCAGAAAGTGCACTTTGTATTGTTGCAGGTGATGCTTCTGCTTTGTAAATTATCTTGTGCCACTGAAGAAGAAGAACAATGTCAGGGAGACAACCCCCTAAGCAGGAGGAAAACCTGAAAAACAAATTCATTGGCTTCTTCCGCAGAAACAAGCCATCAGTTCAGACTGTACCAATAAAACCTGCAGGCAAAGATTTCATCATTACCCCACAAATTCTGAAGGTAATTAAATTTAGTTATTCTGTACCAGTAATTACAGTGCTTATTAAATGTAAAAAAAACTACCAGAAATCCATCTTGCAGGAACGGTATCCAGGTTTCCTAATTGCTTCGTTTCCGGCCGATTTATGTGGAGCACGTGATGCGCACAACAAATATTGGCGGTCTAAAAGTGTCGTCTGCGCAATGATCGCGGCGGCGCCCGCGGCTTTCTTGACCGCCAAGGACGACCGCGCACGTTGTGATACGTCATTCGTTAGACCTCAATAGATACTTCATTTTGTATGCCCATGAATGCATTACAAAGGAAAAAGTTTATTTTTAAGTATGATTACTGCAAGATTAGAAAAAAGATAATGATGTGGATGAATGAAGGGAGGGGGGTCTTATTTTCCTTTTTCTCCCCAAAGAATGGCTATTTTGAATGTTGTCTGTTCAAAGTCGGTTACTGTGAGACTCGAAAGATTTGTGATGTTAACAGTACATTTCTGCTCGCTTTAGGACATTGGACCAGAATGCCCTTTCAACAATCGCATGAGAAACGTCAAAGACCTGACTGAAGTGGTCAGACAGAAGAAGCTGGAGGAGGTTTGTACATTTTGCTCCGTCAGATCTGATAAACAAATGAAGGTTGGAGCAGTGAGTGCAGGGACGGGGCGGTGTGAGAGCACAACGGCCCGGGACAAGGGAACAGGTGTAAGGACGAAAAAAAAAAGAAAAAAAAAAAATGAAGGTACCGTATGGTGTAACTATCTATCATATGTTTGAAAAGAAAGGTTGCGGCGCAGTTGGTTTTCTGCCCTTTTTTTTCAAATTTTGTTTAAATAATATCAAGTTCTTGAGTTACTTTCTTGTGTCCAAAAAAAATGTTCTCAGGTAAATCTGAAAAATATGTAATTGTAAATATCAATTTTACTTCTTAGAAAGTTTGAGATATACAGTATATATATGACGATGTTATTTTTGGCAATTGTTTTCAAGTTGGATGTTAAAGTGACCCCGATTGCAGTGTTGTTTTTAGGCCTTGGTCTTGCACGGGTCTTTGAAGCATACTTTTTGGACCTGATGAATTAGTCTGACCCCTACTCCGTTGACTGTCCGATAGTTTTGGTACGTAGGACTAGGAGGTCTTCTGACCATCAGGTTTCCTACTAGTACTAAGCGGACAATTTAAACCAGATCAGAGTTGGACCAATACATATTTTTAATCCAGGTCAAACTAACGTATTGTCCTCTGAGCCTGAGAACAACACTGCTATTGTATATCAGATATGTTAGCTCTTTGAAAGTAATTTTATACAAAATGCACACAAAAGAAGAAGCAAGTTTTCATATATGCTGTTGGTTTCAGAACGCACCGGAGGCACTATGGGTGGCCATCTGTGACTTAGTGCAGCCACAAATTGATGTGGACTCCAGGCATCAAGCCTTGAACTTTCTCCTAGCTCTCATCGAAGGACAGGTATGAATGTCCATCATTTTTCCAGGTTGTTATACACCAGTGAAATAATATACAGTCCGACCCCCCTTTCTAAGTTACCCCAATTTTAGACTCCCTCCTTTTTAAGGCCAGATTTTCTAAGATTTTTGGAGGTCTTTCCCTTATTTTATATCTCTAAATTGCATTCATTTTGCTTCAGTTCAGTCGAATGCTCTTAACTTGTACTAAATCTGCTTGTTGAGCCCAAAAATACACCACTGTTAACATGGGTAAGATCAAAGTTGTCTGAAAATCTTCATTTGCGCATAAATCTACCACTGATCGAGATGATTGAACTTGAAGATTGATTATATAAAAGGTTTCTGCATGATCTTCTCAAGGTAGATAAAGAACACCATGAATGAGAGTACACATCCTTTATGGATTCCTGTAGTTGTCTAAAACAAACTCTTTTAACTCCAATAAACCTGTATTTGCAGAGTGCTTTGACATTTGATTACTTTATCATTTCTTGAAATCTGCCAAGATGTTTGCAAAAATGCGTAAGGCTGCTCTGTGTTGTGTCTTTGTTAATTTGTTATCTCATTTTTAATCTTTTTCACATCAGGATGGGTGATTTTTATCTTGTTTCTATATCATTATTTAATTTTATTTTTAATATTTTTTTCTCCATCAGGATGGCCGATTATTATCATGTTTCCAATTACCATATTCTCTCCTTTGACAGTTGGAGTTCCTTGGCATGCTGAGGGGCTACTTTTTCCATGTGATTGAGAGCCTGGAGAATCCCGAAGACCTGCTTATCAGGTACATATAGTGGTTAGATGAGTCTTTTGGTGTGCTCATCTTGACTCTTATTCATATATATATATTGGACATAAAAGCATTGTCAAGGAAGGATGCAGTCTCTTCCAGTGCACATGTCCCTGTGTGTGCATGTGCGTTTCTGTGTGTGTTTGTAAGTGTGTGTGTGTGCGAGGGGTGGGGGTGGGCATGCTTTCTTCGCAATGGCTGCTGTTAACTTTCAGTTGAATTGTAGAGGAAGAGGAAAGTTACTCCTACTCACAGCTCACAACACTTTTGTTTTCTTAATGCATGACTAGCTCGTTTTTTTTTCCTTTTTTTGTTGAGGGAGGTGGGGTGGGAGGAAGCTCTCAATTCTTTGCAATTTTTGTTGTTTTAAACTGTTAATACACTTTGATAAAGAAACATAGCTATGCACATAACTGAAGCTTGCACCTAGAATGATTTATAAAAGCGTATACATGCAATACAGAAATTGCACTTTGTCAAAAGTACTTGATATCTTTGTTGTTCTGCATGGTTGATTGGATGTTGACATCTTCTGTGGCAGGCTGGACTTGTTCAAAGCGCTGAGCGAGGATGGGAAGAATCTTTTGGAGTTTGAAGAGGAAACAGGCAAGTGTCGCAGTGTTCCAACATATGTTTATCTCCTCTCTTTTCTTCTGCATCTCTCTGTCCTTCTTACAGCTCCAAAGCACATGTACATCATGGACATTTCAGCTCTCATGTAACTTGATTACTTGTCAAATGCACTGACTGTTGACGTTTTAATGGTCTGGGGCTCCAGGGCCCTTCCTTCTGAAGCTGATGCCAGATGCGTTGACAGCGGGCCTGATCACTGCATTTAACTGTTTTAATGGTGTCTGGCTTCAGGGCCCTTCCTGCTGAAGCTGATGCCAGATGCGTTGACAGCGGGCCTGATCACTGCATTTAACTGTTTTAATGGTGTCTGGCTTCAGGGCCCTTCCTGCTGAAGCTGATGCCAGATGCGTTGACAGCCGGCCTGATCACAGACTTCTTGGAGCTGCTGATCAATGTCATCAAGTTCAACGCTGCTTACATTGATGAGGACATCATTTCAGGATTAGTGCAGTAAGCGTTTGTTACCTGGTGATCTGTATAGTGCTTGTGGGTGCATCTTTGTGCAAGGGTCTTTGTGAGTGTTTCTGTCTGTCTGTCTGTCTGTCTGTCTGTCTGGTTGCCTGTCTGTCTGTCTGTCTGTCTGTCTGTCTGTCTGGTTGCCTGTGTCTGCATGTGCGTCTGATATGATTTGTCTGACCTGAGTTTTAGTTCAAATGTGATATTCCCTCTTGACTTTATAAGCCAGTCAATAGCGAGGATGTGCGTCTGAAAGACGTGGACAGGAAACGTTAGATGTTTGTCTCCGAAAAAGCAAGGGTACTAACTCTTTCACAACCCATACAAACTCTGACAGAGTTATTTCCGAACATCGTCTATTAAGCCTTGCTTTCACTGTTGTTGTTATTCCTTTGCAGCAGTATTTCTGATGTGAATGATGTGTTGATTATTTTCAGGCAGACTTGTATGATTCAAAACCGAACAAGATCAGATGAAGACATGAAGGTGAGTGTGTCAGTTAGTGCATGAGTGGTCTTGCAAGCTTGTGGGTATTGGCGCTCAAAGTCAAAAACTGTGGAAATCTGTAACGGAGCTTCATACGCCTTTTACTTATTGTTTAGTGCGAGGAAACAGTTTCCAAAGAGCAAGTGTATTCTGTCCTCACCTTCTCTCCTTTGTTCATTTTGAAAGTTGCATTGTTTGCATATTTTGTATACAGTCGGACCCCCAATTTAAAACATCCTCACTTTTAAGACCCTCGCCACTTTTGTCAGACTTTGTGTTCATAGCCTGTGTAAATTACCCCCATTTTAAGACTCCCCCTCTTTTGTCAGACTTGTGTTCATAGCCTGTGTAAATTACCCCCATTTTAAGACTTCCCCTCTTTTGTCAGACTTTGTGTTCATAGCCTGTGTAAATTACCCCCATTTTAAGACTCCCCCTCTTTTGTCAGACTTGTGTTCATAGCCTGTGTAAATTACCCCCATTTTAAGACTTCCCCTCTTTTGTCAGACTTTGTGTTCATAGCCTGTGTAAATTACCCCCATTTTAAGACTCCCCCTCTTTTGTCAGACTTTGTGTTCATAGCCTGTGTAAATTACCCCCATTTTAAGACTCCCCCTCTTTTGTCAGACTTTGTGTTCATAGCCTGTGTAAATTACCCCCATTTTAAGACTCCCCCTTTTTTGGACCTAATTTTCTCAGATTTTTGGAGGTCTTATAAAGGGGGTTTTGCTGTATTTTTCTGATCATTTTTTGTTACTATATTGTCAAGATCTGGATGCCCACTGGGTGTAGTTCGTGGGGATTTTGTCAGAGGAGCCGACTTTGGCTATTACGTGATGGGGAAAAATAAAAGTATAAAATAAATAAAAGTACAAATATGGATGTGTATGTTTCTTTCAGCTGTGCCTGCAGGTGATGGATGCGGTGATCTGCTACAGTTTCCTGCCGTCCGACTCCCTGCAGTACATGGTGGCTGCCCTGTGTCACATCATCAACAACCCCCGCTTCTGTGATAACAGCTGGGAGGTGGGTGTCTTCATGTTGGTGTGTGTGTGATAACAGCTGGGAGGTGGGTGTCTTCATGTTGGTGTGTGTGTGATAACAGCTGGGAGGTGGGTGTCTTCATGTTGGTGTGTGTGTGATAACAGCTGGGAGGTGGGTGTCTTCATGTTGGTGTGTGTGTGATAACAGCTGGGAGGTGGGTGTCTTCATGTTGGTGTGTGTGTGATAACAGCTGGGAGGTGGGTGTCTTCATGTTGGTGTGTGTGTGATAACAGCTGGGAGGTGGGTGTCTTCATGTTGGTGTGTGTGTGATAACAGCTGGGAGGTGGGTGTCTTCATGTTGGTGTGTGTGTGATAACAGCTGGGAGGTGTCTTCATGTTGGTGTGTGTGTGATAACAGCTGGGAGGTGGGTGTCTTCATGTTGGTGTGTGTGTGATAACAGCTGGGAGGTGGGTGTCTTCATGTTGGTGTGTGTGTGATAACAGCTGGGAGGTGGGTGTCTTCATGTTGGTGTGTGTGTGATAACAGCTGGGAGGTGTGTGTCTTCATGTTGGTGTGTGTGTGATAACAGCTGGGAGGTGGGTGTCTTCATGTTGGTGTGTGTGTGATAACGGCTGGGAGGTGGGTGTCTTCATGTTGGTGTGTGTGTGATAACAGCTGGGAGGTGGGTGTCTTCATGTTGGTGCAAGTGTAGATGTTGGAGGTGCATGTTGGTGTGTGTGTTTGTGCGTGATTGTGTATGTGTGTGTGTTTGTTTGTCTGTGTGGGTGTGTGATAGTATGTGTGTGCATGTATTTGACAGTATGCAAGAGAGTTTATGTGTGTGTGCGTGTGTGTGTGTGTGTGTGTGTGTGTTTAAGTATTTGTGTGTGTTTCACAGTGGGTGTTGGTTTGAAAATTTGGCAAGAAGATGTGTGTGTGTGTGTGAGTGTGAGCGTGTGTAATAGTATGTGCATGCATATGTGTGACAGTGTGGATGTGTGTGTGTGTGCATGTGGATGTGTGTGACAGTTTGAGTTTGTCAGTAGGTGTTATTTGAATCATATGGCTTTTAAAAGGAAAATGTTACATTTGCAAGAAGACTTGCTTGTTTTAAGATTCACATTGTGTGTTTATCTTCTTCTTCTTCTTCTTCTGCGTTCGTGGGCTGAAACTCCCACGTACACGTGTTTTTTGCACGAGTGGAATTTTACGTGTATGACCGTTTTTTACCCCGCCATTTAGGCAGCCATACGCCGTTTTCGGAGGAAGCATGCTGGGTATTTTCGTGTTTCTATAACCCACCGAACTCTGACATGGATTACAGGATTTTTTCGTGCGCACTTGGTCTTGTGCTTGCGTGTACACACGGGGGTGTTCGGACACCGAGGAGAGTCTGCACACAAAGTTGACTCTGAGAAATAAATCTCTCGCCGAACGTGGGGACGAACTCACGCTGACAGCGGCCAACTGGATACAAATCCAGCGCGCTACCGACTGAGCTACATCCCCGCCCCAAGTGTGTGTGTTTATTTGATCAACAGACAATGTTCTATTCTTCCAAATCAACAGATTGTGAGAGTTGTTTGTATGTTTCCCTTTCAGTTGATGAAAAAGCTGTTAGGAACCCACCTTGGACACAAAACCATCTACACCCTGTGTTGTATGATGCAGGATAAGTATGTTTCTTTTACATGGATTTCTTTTTGTGTTCTCCTGAACTTGTTTTCCATTGTAAATAAGTTGATTATTATACTGTGCAAAAAAAAGTATCGCATAGTTAGTTTGATGAATAATTTTATTGACATTTCATTCTTTCGAACAAACAATACATAAGTCGGACAGAAAAGTTTTTGAGCTTTTTCGATAGCACAGATGCATGTCTTTATTTGCTGGACTTTGCAGTTATTCATTAAGCGTGACCTTCACACGAACCAAGGTCAAAGTCAGTAACGAGTATGGCTTCGACGTGAGTCAATTACAGCCTGGCATCTCCTTGGCATGGAAGCAATGAGTCTTCGCAAAGTCTGTTGGGGAATGTTGTCCCACTCTTGCTGTAAGGCCTGGAAGAGTTGTCTCCTGTTGGGAGGGGCGTTAACTCTCGCATTGAGCCTTCTTCCCAGTTCATCCCATGCGTGTTCAATTGGGTTCAAATCTGGGGAGAGAGGGAGCCAGGGCAGAGTGTTCACGTTGTTGGCGGCCAGGAAGTTTGTGGTGAGTCTGGCGGTGTGGGGTCTGGCGTTATCATGCTGGAACTGAGCCCGTGGCGCGGCCAGGAGGGGCAGGGCGTGTGGCTGCAGAATGTCCTGCACGTAGTGCTGGGCGTTCAGGCGGCCTGGAACTTCCACAAGCTGGCTCCTGCCAGTGTTGGTGATGGCCCCCCACACCATCACGCCCCCACCACCATGAGGAGGCGCCTCATCTACGCACTGCTGGTGGTAGCGCTCTCCTTGCCTCCTGTACACCCTCCTCCTGCTGTCGTGATGTTGCAGGAGGAAATAAGACTCATCGCTAAAGACAACGTGGCGCCAGTTGTTGGCAAGGGTCCCCTGGAGGTGCTGGTTCGCCCACTGCATCCTGGCCTGGCAATGGCGGCGACTCAGGACGTTGCCCCGGAGTGGCCTGTAAGCGTGTAGACCAGTTGTATGCAGGCGGTTCCGGATGGTCTGCACGGAGATGCGGCGGCCACCAGGCAGTGCCCTAGCGGTCACCGAGGCTGACTGGAACCGATGCCTGAGATGGGTGACCCGGATGTAGCGATCTTGCGCCTGTGTCATCACTCTAGGTCGTCGTGACCTTGGCGCGGGAGCTGACGACCCAGTTTGTTGAAACCGGTGCCAGTGGCGAGAGATGGTGCTCTGGGACACCCGCAGGGCTCTGGCAACCTCGGATTGGCTCTGGCCTGCTTGAAGGCGGCCAAGGGCGTTCTCTCGTACTGAAGCGTTGAGTTGTGACATTTTTCATTTCCTCAGGGAATGGCCGCATCAGTCAGAATTGCTTTGCTTTTTATTGCCCAAGTTGGCACCTGAGCTCAGCTAACCTTACGCGAAATTTTGAGTGAAATCTAAAAAAAACGTGCAGTACAGGAGCACAAAACAACAAAATGTGCGTTTTGGCCTCAAAATGCACATCTTACACGTGCGCGGTGAATTTTGCTCACTCAATCGACTATCAGGTTCAACTGAACTGCAAAAGCTAGTTTCGAGGCGTTCCAATCAGAATGTTTGTCTGGAACTTACAACTATTCACCTTGCGATACTTTTTTTGCACAGTATAGATGCATGGGTTTGTAATGTGGGAGTACATAAGGGGGGGGGGGGGGGGAGGGTGAGGAAAGAATGAAATGACAATTTAATGAACAAAGGCTGTCGGCCCATTTCTCGGGGAGTATTAAAAAATAGCAACAGAGGATGGCAAGAAACATTCACAGGAAAATAATTCAACATACATAGAGATAAACTTAACAAATTTTACCAGATAGCTCTCTCTCTCACTCTCTCTTTCAGAGAGAAATAAAAAGACTGTATGTGTGTGTGCCGGTACGCGTCTGTGTGTGTATGTGCGTTTGTTTGTTTGACAGCGTTGCCATCTTTTCTAGCAAACAGCTTTTGAAATATACCGGCACGGTTGGCCTAGTGGTAAGGCGTCCGCCCCGTGATCGGGAGGTCGTGGGTTCGAACCCCGGCCGGGTCATACCTAAGACTTTAAAATTGGCAATCTAGTGGCTGCTCCGCCTGGCGTCTGGCATTATGGGGTTAGTGCTAGGACTGGTTGGTCCGGTGTCAGAATAATGTGACTGGGTGAGACATGAAGCCTGTGCTGCGACCTCTGTCTTGTGTGTGTCGCACGTTAAATGTCAAAGCAGCACCGTCCTGATATGGCCCTTCGTGGTCGGCTGGGCGTTAAGCAAACAAACAAACAAAGCTTTTGAAATGACCGCTTGTGCTCAGATCGTTTCCCCTTGAGCTGTACACACATAATGACGGCCGTTTCAGGCAACACGCACCCGACTTCCTCATGTTACGAGGGGCAGTGTTCACCATGGGGATGGCACTGTGGGGATCAAGACGCATCGCGACCCTGAAACACAGTCCTTCTTCCGTGTTGCCGTCTTTCTCCCAGGTAATTTGAAGAGTCTTTCTACCTGGTGATTTGTGGAGAGAAAAAAACATTGTCTCTCAGGGGGTTTTTTTTTCCAAAAGTGTACCATTTGTAAGTTTGATTACTGTGATATTGTTTTATGATTACTGTAATATGTTGCGATGGCAGTGTAGATTTTATTTAGCCATCTCCATCTGGTTGTTTTGGATCATTATGTTGATCTCAAACATACTTTGTTATGTGTTCATAATTTCATGAGGGGCGGGGATGTAGCTCAGTCGGCAGCGCGCTGGATTTGTATCCAGTTGGCCGCTTTCAGCGTGAGTTCGTCCCCACGTTCGGCGAGAGATTTATTTCTCAGAGTCAACTTTGTGTGCAGACTCTCCTCGGTGTCCGAACACCCCTGTGTGTACACGCAAGCACAAGACCAAGTGCGCACGAAAAAATCCTGTAATCCATGTCAGAGTTCGGTGGGTTATAGAAACACAAAAATACCCAGCATGCTTCCTCCAAAAACGGCGTATGGCTGCCTAAATGGCGGGGTAAAAAACGGTCATACACGTAAAATTCCACTCGTGCAAAAAACACGAGTGTACGTGGGAGTTTCAGCCCACGAACGCAGAAGAAGAAGAAGAAGAATTTCATGAAACCATTTTCTTTTCTATTTTATGGATCAATATCAGCAGAAGTAATGAGAACCAAACAAAGCCAGAGCGCTAAACTAAAGACATCATCAAATAATGAAGGGAAGTAAGCGCTGTGAAGTTAGAAAACAGAGTTATGTTGAACCCAGACCCTTGGCACAGGTAAGAAGCATTGGATCAACAAGCAATTTTCACCCTCAAAAAGATACATCAGCAATCGTTTTTCAAATTCTTGTGAGATATTTACCTTTTACTTGTCTGCATTAATTTTCAGTTGCTGTGGTACAAGAATCCGCTGATCGCGTACGAAGTTGTGCTGACCATCCATCGCTTGGTGCACAAGTTTGGCAAGGACCTCATCCACATGGCCTGGGACACAATCCTGGACATCCTGCTGGAGCTCCTGCACCAGAGTGAGGTGAGCCGCACATTTGACTTAGTTTGGAGGATAGAGAGATGAATGTTGTTTTATGCCCTCAAAGGGCATGTTCCTGGGCGTTACCCCGACTTTAGATGAGACACCTAGTTGGATGCGTGTTTAGATTTAACCAGCCACCTGCACTTATGGCAGAATGACCAAGGTCTTTTTTATGCCACTGTGGTGACACCAGGGGTGGGACAGGGATACTGTACAGAAAAGTGTCTCCAAATCCAAGTGGCTTACAACATTGATGTTATTCTTAGCTCTGTGCAGTGGTTTACAAATCAGTTTTCACATAGTGCTGAAACGGCTTTTCAGTAAACAGATCTGCTTCCAAAACCCAGCGCTTTCTAAAAAAAAGGTAAACCAGGGAAAGGTTTTACTATGCATGGCTAGCAGCACACAACCTGCTGTTTTATCCCTGCACCCGGTTCAGAGTTACAACTGTACACTCCAATGTGGGTGTATTTTTAGGCATTTTTTCTCGTTGCTGTTGTGAACCAGTAAAGAACTTGTTTTCTTATTTCAGACGGTGCCTGAATTTGACCCGAGAGTGAGCGTAACGGTGCATGACACCCTGACGGAGATAGAGACTTTGTACCAGCGTGGACATTTCCTGGGGCCTCACGAGCGCATCTTCTCCATCATTGAAAAATGCTCCAGCCAACGCCCAGTACGATGGAATTTGTCTTATGAGAGTTTTGTCTGATCAAAGATTTGTCTTACGCGAGTTTAGTCTTTTGTCTTTTGTCTCGAATCTGTTTTTGGCATTCACTCTACCGCTCTTCACTGGTTTAGTTCATATCTACAGGGCCGTAGTCAGTATGTGTCTGTCAATAATCTCTCATCTCCTCCATCTCCTCTCTGTTTCGGCGTTCCCCAGGGATCAGTTCTAGGCCCAGTTTTATTTGTACTATACACCACTCCTCTCTCTGCCGTCATCAAGCAACACGCAGTCAATCACTACCTCTTTGCAGACGACACACAACTCCAACAAGCATGCAAGCCTACAGAAATCCAAGCGGTGACGCACACTCTCCAAAACTGCACTTCAGATATTAAATCATGGATGACAAACAATATGCTCAAGTTAAATGATGACAAGACTGAATTTCTTCTTTTCTCTGGAGCTTCCTGTTCGACCACTTCCCTTCCAGCCTCCATCACAGTAGGTTCTAGTGACATTTCTCTCTCTGATAGTGCTAGGAATCTTGGGTTCATCATGGACTCCCACCTCTCAATGAAACAACACATCAAAAAAGTCTGTCAGACATGTTACTTTGAGATCAGAAGAATAGGTTCCATAAGAAAATTTCTCACTGTTGATGCCACTAAAACTCTCGTTACATCCTGCATTCTGTCCAGATTAGATTACTGCAACTCCCTTCTCATAGGCTGCCCTGACTCCACTCTCCAACCCTTGCAAAAAGTACAACACTCTGCTGCACGTCTCATTTTCAGAGCACAGCATCGACAACCCTGCACTCCTCTCATGAAAGAACTTCACTGGCTTCCTGTATCTGAACGTATTAGGTATAAAGCTGCCTGCTTCTGCTACAATATCATCTCTGAATCGGCACCTGCCTATCTTTCTGAACTGGTCTCTCTCTACACTCCCTCTCGCACCCTTCGTTCTTCTGATGATGCTCGACTTCTCTGTCAAGGTCGCTTTAAACGCAAGGCTCATGGCTTCCGCACGTTTTCGTATTATGGACCTCAGTTATGGAATTCACTCCCCTTTCAATTACGTCACTCTCCATCCATTTCATCTTTTAAGTCCAATTTGAAAACTCACTTGTTCCAACAACACTACGGATAGTTCCTTAGTATAGAGTCTGGGGATGTGAGATGTGCATGATGTGTTGTTTGAATCTGACAGTGATTGTATGATTTTTGTATACATGTATTGTTGTCCCGCGCTTTGAACTTTTGATAAGGCGCTTTATAAATGCCCGTTATTATTATTATTATTATTATTATTATCAAATATTTGTCTTATCAGAGTTTTGTCTAATCAAAGATTTGTCTTATCACAGTTTTGTCTTATCGGAGTTATGTCTTATCGGTGTTTGCCTTATCAGAGTTTTGTCTGATTAAGAGTTTTGTCTTATCAGAGTTTTGTCTTATCACAGGTTTGTCTTATCAGAGTTTTCTATCTTCTCCTTTCCTACGTTTAGACTCAGTAGCAGAGTGCTTGTGTTGGTACGCTTTATGTTAATGTGAAAACACCTTGATTGTTTCTGTTTTTTGTTTCACTAGCCGTCTTTGACACAATCAGTAAACGATCTGTCAAGTTTGCTATTGTTTTTACTTGTTGACTACTTCTCTGAAGATTAACACATTTCTCAAGTCCAAGCAGAAAGCCCCTGAGTGCACTTTACAATTCTGTTGATATAAATGAAATTTGGTTATGTTCATGTAATTATGGATCAACAGGAACTTTTTAAAGCAATCTAACATAAAAATCCAAAAGTAAATGAACGGCTTATTTGTACGATGCTTGCAGACGGAGTCAGTGTGCAGACTGATCGACCACCATCTCCGTGAGATCCACCCTGGGAGAGACAAGTGGATTCAGAACCTGCACCAGTTACTGGACAAGTTCTACAAGTGAGTCCATGGCCGAGGTGCATGAGAAAGTTACCAACCGGGTGGGAGCCAGCCGCGGTGTTGGATTGGTTGAAATTGAGATTTGTTGTGATTTCAATGAATTGCACCCCGCGGTTTGTTCTCACCCGTTTGGGTTTGACCCACTTTGGCTTGGTGCACCCCAGGCCTGCTGTTTGTATGGTCCAGTGCTATCATTTAGAACCCTGACTTTACCGTACATTTATGTTACATGGCACATATACAGTGGAACCCCCCCATTTTAGACCCCTGGTTAGGGCGGGGATGTAGCTCAGTCGGTAGCGCGCTGGATTTGTATCCAGTTGGCCGCTGTCAGCGTGAGTTCGTCCCCACGTTCGGCGAGAGATTTATTTCTCAGAGTGAACTTTGTTTGCAGACTCTCCTCGGTGTCCGAACACCCCTGTGTGTACACGCAAGCACAAGACCAAGTGCGCACGAAAAAGATCCTGTAATCCATGTCAGAGTTCGGTGGGTTATAGAAACACGAAAATACCCAGCATGCTTCCTCTGAAAACGGCGTATGGCTGCCTAAATGGTGGGGTAAAAAACTCTCATACACGTAAAATTCCACTCATGCAAAAAAAAACATGAGTGTATGTGGGAGTTTCAGCCCACGAACGCAGAAGAAGAAGAAGAAGACCCCTGGTTTTGAGACCTCTCCTCTTTTAAAACCTTATTTTTCAGATTTCTGCTCATAATATCTGTAAATTTACCTCCATTTTAAGATGCCCTCCTTTTTAAGACCAGGTTTTCGCAGATTTCTTGAGGTCTTAAAAGGGGGGTTCCACTGTAATAACAAATTGCTTTCTCTTTGCATCAAGCCAGCTGTATATTTGCTTTGTGTGATGGATTACTCTAATCGTATGTTTTGATCCTTTCCTTCTTAGTTTTGAGATGTGTGAGAAACATTAATAATAATAATAATAAAGTGTATTTATATTGCGCCTATCCCTTACAAAAAACAAAAATATTTGGCTCTAAGCGCATTACAACATGTGTAGGGACTTGGTACAATCAAGTCTGACAAATACAATAACACAATAATTATACAGTCGGTCTCTTGGGTAAAAATGGGAAAAGCAGCTTCGACATTTAAACACTGCTACTAAAAAATCCTCTAACAATGCATACTGCTTTACAATATGCATTTATGTATAAATATAGTTAAAGAACATCGAGTTAATAGGAATTAGAAAAGGTTCTTATGATAAAACTATCTAGCGAACGACGAAGAAGAAGAAGAATAAAACTATCAGATGAATGAAGCATTGTTAAAGAAACCGGCACGGTTGGCCTAGTGGTAAGGCGTCCGCCCCGTGATCGGGAAGTCGTGGGTTCGAACCCCGGCCGGGTCATACCTAAGACTTTAAAATTGGCAATCTAGTGGCTGCTCCGCCTGGCGTCTGGCATTATGGGGTTAGTGCTAGGACTGGTTGGTCCGGTGTCAGAATAATGTGACTGGGTGAGACACGAAGCCTGTGCTGCGACTTCTGTCTTGTGTGTGGCGCACGTTATATGTCAAAGCAGCACCGCCCTGATATGGCCCTTCGTGGTCGGCTGGGCGTTAAGCAAACAAACAAACAAACAAAAATTGTTAAAGAATATGTCTGTGATGCTGGATACAGTGGAACCCCCCTTTAAGACCTCAATAAAGCTGAGAAAGGTAGGTCTTGAAAAGGAGGGGGTCTTAAAATGGGGGTACATTGTCAGAGGTTGCCAACAGAATGTTTGAGAAGACAGGGTCTTAAAAGGGAGGGGGTCTTAAAAGGGAGGGGCCTTAAAAGGGGGGTTCCACTGTTTTTCGTATTGTGGAGAAAAACCCCATCTGATGTTTCTTTCATTTTTAGGCAGGACACAAGGACTGAGGTGCGGAAGAAAGCTCTGGATAAACTGAGCTTTGTGCTGGGCCTCAACAAGCATGTCTATGAGGTCAGCTCAACACCGCTTACTCAGCTGTCAGCTTTTTACTCTGAGAGTAATCTTTGATTCATATGTTGTCAGTAGCCTTCATTTGATTATTGATTAGTTGATTGATTGGTTGATTGATTGATGGATGGATTGATTGCATGACTGACTGGTTGGCTGTATGTTAGTTTGGTTGATTAATTGATTGATCGATGGATTGATTGATTGGTTAGTTGGTTGATGGATTGGTTGATTGATTGATTGATTGATTGATTGGTTAGTTGGTTGATGGATTGGTTGATTGATTGCATGACTGACTGACGTATTGGCTTTGTTAGTTTGATTGATTGATTGATCGATTTATTGATTGCATGACTGACTGACTGGTTGTTTGATTGGTTGATTGATTGTGTTTCAGGTGGATATGATCGACAAGCTGCTGATCCCACTGTTTTGTCACATTGAGAGTGACCCTGACGTGGAGGTGCGCAAGATGGTGGTGGAGATCGTCATTGGAATGGCTCAGGGATGCTCCAGAGACGAGTTCTTTGACCTCATCAATATCATTGAAAAGGTATGGATTGTAAAATGGTGCAAGGCGTTGAGATTTTTGTGAAGTTCCTTTGTTTTGGGGCGGGGAAATGGCTCAGTCGGTAGCGTCGCTGGCTTCAAAACCAGTTGTTGCTATCGGCGTGGGTTTGATCCCCACGTTCGGCGAGGGATTCATTTCCCAGAGTCAACTTTGTGCAGACTGTCTTCGCATGCGCACGATAATGAAAGAACCCAAGTTCACAGCGAAAGTCTCAGGGCTTAGAAACATGAATACACGCATGCAGAAAGTCTCAGGGCTTGGAAACATGAATACACGCATGCAGAAAGGGCTTAGAAACATGAATACACGCATGCAGAAAGTCTCAGGGCTTGGAAACATGAATACACGCATGCAGAAAAGAAAAAAAATGGGTAGCGCCGTATACTGTATGGCCGCTCGCTTTCCCAGTGAGAAAGCATTGAGATTCGGGCGGCTTTCTCATTAAGACTATATGAAATCTTATCCTTATCCTTTTTACATTTAGTCAAGTTTTGACTAAATGTTTTAACATAGAGGGGGAATCGAGACGAGGGTCATGGTGTATGTGTGTGTGTGTGCGTGCGTGTGTGTGTGTGTGTGTGTGTGTGTAGAGCGATTCAGAATGAACTACTGGACCGATCTTAATGAAATTTGACAAGAGAGTTCCTGGGTATGATATCCCCGGACGTTTTTTTCATTTTTTCGATAAATGTCTTTGATGACGTCATATCCGGCTTTTTGTAAAAGTTGAGGCGGCACTGTCACACCCTCAATTTTTCAATCAAATTGATTGACATTTTGGCCAAGCAATTTTCGACGAAGGCCGGACTTTGGTATTGCATTTCAGCTTGGTGGCTTAAAAATTAATTCATGACATTGGTCATTAAAAATCTAAAAATTGTAAAAAAAAATATTATTTTATAAAACGATCCAAATTTACGTTCGTCTTATTCTTCATCATTTTCTGATTCCGAAAACATATAAATATGTTATATTTGGATTAAAAACAAGCTCTGAAAATTAAAAAAATTAAAAATTATGATCAAAATTAAATTTTCGAAATCAATTTAAAAACACTTTCATCTTATTCCTTGTCGGTTCCTGATTCCAAAAACATATAGATATGATATGTTTGGATTAAAAACACGCTCAGAAAGTTAAAACGAAGAGAGGTACAGTAAAGCGTGCTATGAAGCACAGCGCAACCGCTACCGCGCCAAACAGGCTCGTCACTTTCACTCCGTTATGCACAAGCGGCAGACTACAGTCATTGTGAAAAAATGCAGTGCGTTCAGTTTCATTCTGTGAGTTCCACAGCTTGACTAAATGTAGTAATTTCGCCTTACGCAACTTGTTTCAGTATTATTGCAGAAAGATTTATGTACAGAATTATCTGAAGTTTTCTCTTTTTACGTTTATTGAAAAAAGGCAAGGATTGTGTGATGATTGTCACTTCAATGTTTCCTTTTGACAATCTTTGACCAATGTTCGTGAGACGGTGGAGACTGTTCAGCTGTATGTGGCTCGACTGTAGAGCTCTTTGACCTGATCACAGTCATTGAAAACATCAGCTGCTGTACAATAGACGGATTCCGAAAATAACTATAATCAAATTTCGATACTGGATGAGATGCATGTTTGAAGCATTAATTGTGATTAATTTTTGGATCCTCCAAGAGAAATTGTTCAGGTTGTAAAACAGTGTATTGAAGGAGATTAGTTTCTAGAGTAGAATCCACCCTCCCCCCCAAGTTCAGACTCTCATTTTTAAGACCTTGCTTTTTCAGACCTTCTATTGAAAACCTCTGTAGATTTATTTACCTCCATTTTAAGACCTTCTGTTTCAGACCTTATTTTATCAAATTTTAGAACATCTTTAAATTGGGGTTCCACTGCATCGTATGCACAAGATTAACGTTGTTTGTCCTGGGAATGCAGATTCTCCGAAAACCACTGCATGTCCAAGCGAGGCGACAACTTAGCACAGAGGAAGAGGTGGCTCCCCATAGTGGAGAGGATCAGAGCCTGGAGGATGTCAAGATTGCTTTCTTTAAGATCATCGAAGCATTTAAGGTTTGTGTGAAAAGTTTATTCAGGGTGTTTCATACTTTTTTTGATATGAAAACAGTTTTTCACATTAGTTACATATTTGATTTAAGTTCAAATTTCAACCTAGTGTGCAAAGAAATAAATGGTGTGTTTGTGTATGTGTTGGATGGATGGGTGGGCGGATCTGTGAGCGAGTGTGTGTGTGTTTGTTTGTGTGTGTGCACACACACGTTTGGGTGTAGGTGTGTTTTAACCTTTTTTCTGCAAACAGTTCTCCCGGTTGCTTATGTAGTATATGGATGCATACTTATTGAGCAGTCAAGAAAAATGCAAGGATTTTATTGTTCAAGACACTGATCATCAACCATATCAGTAGCCGGCAGAAACTATGACCCTCAAATTAGACAAATCCTGTACAGTGGATCCAGACTTCCCCTGTTTTAAGACTTTGATTTTTCAGATTTTCTGTTCAAAACATCTGTGAATTTACCCCCATTTTAAAACTCCCTCCTTTTTAAGACTTTGATTTTTCAGATTTTCTGTTCAAAACATCTGTGAATTTACCCCCATTTTAAAACTCCCTCCTTTTTAAGACTTTGATTTTTCAGATTTTCTGTTCAAAACATCTGTGAATTTACCCCCATTTTAAAACTCCCTCCTTTTTAAGACTTTGATTTTTCAGATTTTCTGTTCAAAACATCTGTGAATTTACCCCCATTTTAAAACTCCCTCCTTTTTAAGAACCGATTTTCTTAGATTTTTGAAGGTCTTAAAATGGGGGTTCCGCTTTATTGTATTGTTTGTGTGTGTGTGTTTTAGCACAAGCTGTACACGGCACCGCCCAGCCACGCCCAGCGACTGTACGCACTGATCATCAGTCACATGCAGGCTCAGTACGCACAGGTCTACAACACTTCTAATGCTGCCATAATGAGGAAAGCTGTGAGTTATTATGAGTTATGAGTTATTAGCGACTGTACGCACTGATCATCAGTCACATGCAGGCCCATTACGCACAGGCCTACGCACAGGCCTACAACACTTCAACTGCTGCCACTTTGAGGAAAGCTGTGAGTTATTGGTTCTTTTATGTGAAAATTTGCATATCAGACATTTGTTGGCCGGTTCGACATTTCAGCTCATTGTGTGTTAAAAAAAAAATGAGCAGAATTTGTATGGGGATTCTTTTACAGTGGTAAGAAAGATTGTTTAGTGATATAAAGAAAAAGATGCAACATCATGTTGGAAAGAAGAAAATCATGAAAAAAAAGCAGAAGAATATAAAAAAAACCAAAAAAACCACACTTTTGCAGTGTTCAGATACACCTATGCTGTACTCTTTAAGTACAACTGATCCCCTACTTACACACGCACCAGCAAAAAAAGAGATTACCTGACAATGATTGTCACCTCAATACAATGAAACTCTGGTTTAGGGACCTCGTTGTTATACAGCACTTTCTGTCTTTAAATGCCTAGTTTACTCATGTGCTTTCTTCAATAAGGCTGTAAATGTGCCTCCACTTCTAGAGTTTTCTTTCAGGACAAGATGCTCTTAGATTTGTTTAGTCTTAAAACAATAATGTAATAGAAAATGTTCGGAAATAACTCCGTCAGGTTGTGAAAGAGGGAATACCCTTGCTTTCTCTCTGTCAAATAACTTTGCACATGCTCCTGTCCATGTGTTTCCCACACCATTGCTGGTGATTGGCCCCTCCAAGGTTTGTCCGAGTAAAAGGCAAGGGCATTCACTCTTTCATAACCCATACAAACCTGACAGAGGTTTTTTTCAGAATTTGTCATTTTTTCAGAATTTTTGTTTTTGCAGGGCGTTGAGTTACTGCTGCAGCTGAGGGCAGACACCAAACACAGGGTGGGACTTCTGAACCGCTCTGGGGTCATTGGCTGCAACTACAGTGCATTTGTACTCTGCACCAAAAGGTATTATGAGTGCTTGTGCACCTTTCCCTTATCGAGGAATTGTGCATATGTTTGTGTGTGTGTGGTGGGGAGGGCTTGTGTGTGTGTGTGGGCATGTGTGTTTGTTTGTGTGTGTGTGCGTACATGTGTTTGTGTGTGTGTATGAGTGTTTGTGTGTGTGTGTGTGTTTTTGTTTGTGTGTGTGTGTGTGTTTTTGTTTGTGTGTGTGTGTGTCTTTGTGTTTATGCAATGTACATGTAACTGCGTCAAGTTGCCTGTTACTTCAACAGCTTTACTTGTTCTCAAAAGTCCAACTTTTCTGGTGTTTTTGTTCCAGTGAGGTAGACTTACTGGTTCCAGTCAGTCCCATGGCCAACTTGTCTGCCAGTAACATGTTCACCGCTATAGACTTCACACCTGCTTTGGAGATCTTCCTTCAGTGCTTGAGCAAGGTAAGAATGTGAACATTATTTTGCATAGACGATTTCACATACTTCTTCTTCTTCTTCTTCTTTGTTCATGGGCTGAAACTCCCACGTGCAATCATTTTGCATGTGCGGGTTCTTTTGTGTATGACCATTCCTACCCTGCCATATAGTCAGCCATACGCCGATTTCGGGGGAACGTCACATGCTGAAAGAAGAGAGACCGTTTGAAATGCACTCAGTAAGACCACGAATCATACACGGGGCTAAATCTGGTTATTGCCAATACTTTTATATTATGTTTAAAATTTTTTTTATATAAATCTATAAAAAAAAAAAATATTTTAAAATCGGAATATGAACATTTAGTTTTACATGCTCAGTCTTACATTTGGCATGTTTCAGCACACACTCACTCAAAGCACAGTTTGTACTCTCACCAAAATCTGGTTAAGTTAGCAGTATGCATGACATACAATACAGTGGAAGACGTCCAAAGATCTAAAAAACAAAGGTCTTAAAATGGGGGTAGATTTCACAAAGTTATGGACAGAAAATCTAAAAAAACAAAGGTCTGAAAAGGGAGGGAGTCTTAAATAAGGGGTCTTATTTGTCTTCGTTCATGGGCTTAGACACACAAATACACTCGTTTTTTTGTGTGCAGGATTGGGTTGTTACGTGTATAACCGTTTTTACCCGGCCATTTAGGCAACCATATGCCGATTTACGGGGAATAAATCGATGTCTTAAGCTTCAGTCACATACGCGATTCAATCGTTGAGATTCAATCGCGCGATTCAATCTTGAGCCGATCGCACATCACATCGTAGGCCATTGACCCGTCACACGATGAACGATAGACGAACGATTGACTAACAATTGACGAACGATAACTCCACACGTGAGCGGGGTTGAAGTGACGTGTCACAGTGAACACGGCAAACGCTAATTGTGAGAGCAGACGCTAATGGGATTGGTCACTCTTTTTTTTTAGATTGGTCCCCCTTGTTTCCAAGGGGACGCGTACAGCGTTACCAGCACTGAACTAGGGTTAATTGCTATATGTGAGTTGGGTAAGTATATTAATTAAATGAAAATTATAATTACATATTCTTACTCCGAATCACATGATTTGCATTGACCCACTTCGATGCTTAGGTTATGATAAAAGCTACCCCGTCTAGGTATAAGGGGAGCAACCCCAACTAAAAAAGTGACTGCACCAGCATGACTGACACCCTGGGTTACGTCCCATGTAGCCTACTACGTCATCAATGGTGCTGGTCACGTGATACCCCTTCAATCGACTACTATCACTCAAGGGTGACGGTTGTGTACGCTTTTGCTCTGGCTGGTTTTGTGTCTACGGCACCCTCCGGCCTCGGCCCCCGTCTACTTCTTGCTGGCTTGCAGCTGGTGAGATCGTTCATATTTTCTTGTATAGTTATTGCTTCTGCTGTGAATTTCGCATGTCTGTTGGACTCTGAAGTTCTCAGCAGTTGTTTGGCTTCCTCATGGTCGCCATTTGCATTAGCACGTTGTCTGGCTTCTGTTGTTTTAGCCGTGTTCGGCTATTAACGCTGTTGTAGCTTGCTTTGTAGCTGCCGTCGGTAGCTGTTACGTATGTGCTTATCTTTTTGCGTGCTTGCTTCTGAAATGTTTGTGTCTGTACGGACTTTATTATTTTCAGACTTGTGGCTTCCTCTTTGGTCGCCATTTTTAGCTAGCATGTTGTTGTTATGTTGATTTTTCGTCCGTACTCGGACGCTTAACTCTTCGTATAGCTAGTTGTTTAGCTGCCTTTGGTAGCTCCTAAACTGGTTTTAGCTGCCCTCTTTGCTGGCTTCTGAAAGGTTGGCGTCCGTTCGGACTTTGCTAGTTTCAGTTGTTTGTTTATTTTTCTCTCGGTGCTTACATGGCCGTTAATGAGAATTAGAGGGAGCTAAGGCCGAGGGTAGGGCTTGGGCCCTGCTAAGCTCTATCCCTCAGCAGCCTCTTCTTTTGATGAACTCCTTTGTTGTTCATGTTGGCACAATTTTAGGCAATTTTTTACGTTGTTCTGTGCCGTTTTTTCTGTTACGGACGATTGGCCGTCTGGCTCTCAGCCGTCCGTTTTGGCCTCTAAGGCTGTCGTTTTACGTCTGTTTCGGCTCCAGAGTCTAGGGCTCTGGGGTCTGCACTTATCTTTTGCTTATTTCCAGAAATAGATTCCCTCGTTCGCGAGGTTTGCCGCGGCGGACTTCGTCGCCAGCTCTGCCCCCCGCCTGGGGGTTAGGCGACGTTCTCTCCTTCAGACTCTGGGTCTTCTCCGGACCAGGCTGCTGTCCACCGTGATGTTTCTGGACGGTCCCTTGGGGATCTTCTTCTCCTCTTCCTGGCCGGCATTTGTTGCCTTCCGCTTGCGGTAGCGCAACAGTGCATGTCCCTCCGGGGATCCGGCCACAACAAGGTTGGTGTCTGCAGCAGCCGTTTACGGCAGCTGCACTTCCGGTTTCCGGAATCGGATGTTCTCCTGCTAGTGAGCAGACGGTGTTCACGTCAGGTCTGAACCTCTCCGTACTCCAGCAGTCGGTTCTGACAGCTGGGCTTCCTGCTGTTGCAGGAAGTAGGGGTTCACCGTCTAGTGAGCAGATGGTGTTCACGTCCGGTCCGAACCCCGCCTTACGTCAGCAGTCGTCCGCGACAGCTGCTTCCGGCTCAGGCCGGAAGTAAAAGGCTCACTGGCTAGTGTTCGGACTACGTTCACGTCCGGTTTGAGCCTTGCCTTACGTCAGCAGTCGTCCGCGGCAGCTGCGCTTCCGGTTCCGGCCGGAAGTGTAGGTTCACCGGTAGTGCACAGGCTGCTGTCACGTCCGGTTTGGGCCTTACCCTACGTCAGCAGTCGTCAGCGTCAGCTGGGCTTCCGGTTCCGGCCGGAAGTGTAGGTTCACTGGTTAGTGCTCAGGCTGCTGTCACTTCTGGTTCGAGCCTTTACCTACTTCAGCAGTCGTCCGCGACAGCGCCGCTTCCGGTTACGGCCGGAAGCGTAGGTTCACTGGTTAGTGTACAGACTGCTGTCACGTCCGGTTTCGAGCCTTGCCCTACGGCAGCAGTCGTACGCGACGGCTGTGCTTCCAGTTCCGGCTGGAAGTATCGGTTCACTGGTTAGTGCACAGGCTACTGGCACGTCCAGTTTGAACCTTGCCTTACGGCGGCGGTCGTACGCGACCTCTGCGCTTCTGGCTGCGGACGGAAGGTGAGCTCACCGGTTAGTGCACAGGCTGCTGTCACTTCTGGTTCGAGCTTGCCCTACTTCAGCTGTCGTCCGCGACAGCTTTGCTTCTGGTTCCGGCTGGAAGCGTAGGTTCACTGGTTAGTGCACAGACTACGGTCACGTTCGGTTTGAACCTTGCCTTATGTCGGCGATCGTACGCGACCTCTGCGCTTCTGGCTCCGGCCGGAGGTGGGGGCTCACTGGATAGTGGACCTGCTATGGTCCCATCTGGTTTGAGTCTGGTTTTTTCGTCAGCAGTGCCCTTTGGGCTTGCAGGCTCCCTGCCTCAGGCGGATTAGCAGCTACCACACACTTCGGTAGTGGGTTCTGCCGTTCTCCTCACTTCCTGTGCCTTTGGTCTTCGACGCCTCTCATCCTCCTCTTAGTCAGGGGTGAAGTTTGGCCGTTGACTTGCAGGAAAGGGGCTTCAGGCTCCGGCCTTCCCAGCTTCGGGACATTAGCGGCTCAGAGGAAGTTGCCTTTGCCCAGGATGTCCCGGAGTTTGCTGTCGTCTTTTGCCCCTCTGCGTGCACCTTTGCCGGTCACGCCGGAACTTCTTCTTTGGGGAACGTTTCGAGTCCCCTGCTCTCTGAGCAGGCTCTCTTCCCCTCTGAGGAAGTGGGCAGACAGCTTTTGGAACTTGCTTCCATTTCGGAGACACTCCTTTACGGAGTCCTTGGCGCCCTTTACACTCAGTAAAGAGCAGGACGCAGGGGATGCTTTCTCCACCTTTGCTAGGGCGATTTTAGAGCGGAGAAGGCCCTCCTCTCTGCACAATGCCCATACGGTCATGTACAGACGGGACTTGTTCCTCGCCCATTCCTAGTTTGTGGGGAATCAATGAGAGACACCCTTAGTTCTTCACCCTTGGTGGATGGGTCTCTCTTCGGCCTCCTGGCCTCTAAGGCCTCCTGGCCTTCAAGTCCTCCTGGCCTCCTGGTCTCTGAAGCCTCCTGGCCTCTAAGGCCTCCTGGCCCCCAAGGCCTCCTGGTCTCCAAGGCCTCCTGGCCTCCCAGGCCTCCTGGCCTCCAAGGTCTCCTGGCCTCCCAGGCCTCTAAGGCCTCCTGGCCTCCAAGGTCTCCTGGCCTCCAAGGCCTCCTGGTCTCCAAGGCCTCCTGGTCTCCAAGGCCTCCCAGGCCTCTAAGGCCTCCAAGGTCTCCTGGCCTCCAAGGTCTCCTGGCCTCCAAGGCCTCCTGGCCTCCCAGGCCTCCAAGGCCTCCTGGCCTCTAAGGCCTCCTGGCCTCTAAGGTCTCCTGGCTTCCAAGGCCTCCTGGCCTCTAAGGCCTCCTGGTCTCCAAGGCCTCCTGGCCTCCATGGCCTCTAAGGTCTTCTGGCCTCTAAGGTCTCCTGGCATCCAAGGCCTCCCTGGCCTCCTGGCCTCCAAGGAGATAAAGATTTGTAGGGACCTTCAGGTCTCTTCTTTTGCTCTTCAAGCTTTGAAGCAGCAAAACGGGCTCTACCTAAGCAGACTCAGCTTTTTCAGGCTAAGTCCTCAGCTCAGGTTTATCCGGAGAGGTTCTTCCTTTCACAGACGTCTTAGTCTGTGCTTTTTGGGAACAACAGCCGGCATTAGGGCATCCGGGTTTTTTAGCCTCGGCTGGTGCAACAGCCATTTCATCCGTTGGTGGTGGTGGTTGTTGTTTGCTCTTTTGGACTCGGTCCTTGTGGGTCTTTCGCCGTTTTAGACTCTGTCTTTCTCTAGCGATCGGACTGGTTCTGGTGTTTCGTCCAAACTTAAGGTTTGCTTGAGTTGGCCTCGGAAGTTACATTCAGATTTTACTGAGTTTGCATTGGTTTTAGCAATGCATGGTGAGGGGTCATTCTTGTGGCCTATCACTTTTCTCAGCTTTATTGGCTAACCCTCCCCTTTCGGTGGAGGTCTAGTTAATTTCCTGGTTTCTTGGTGCGGGCTTTCAGCCCAGCATCTTTGATGGCAGGTCTACGGGCGTTCCGGCTCTCAGCCTTAGCTCGTGTAATAGTCTCCTGCCTGGCATGGGCGACTACGGTCTCCGTGTCTCTAGAATTTGTGTCTTCCTCTTCTCCCTCATCCTGCCATGAGGCGAGTCGGGTCGACTTCCGGTGGGGTGGGTTGCCTGTTAAGGTCACCCTTCTACCACTTGCATCTATTTCGGACTCTTGCCTGTTGTGTTCCGTGTCTGATTCTCGGTTCTGAGGTATCAGACGTGTTTGGTTTTTCAGCCAGACTCAGGAATTTTCTGGGCTCGGTCGGCCGCGATTTTTGCTTCGGGCCCTTCTTCTTGAGGACTCTCGTTCAGGGAGTCTTAAGGCTGGTTAGCTTCACAGTTTTCTGTTTTCCTTTCCAGTCTCGTTTCTGTTTTGGGTTTTTGATTTTCTTTCATTTACCTACAAGCAGACTGCTTTGTGATCGCTCTGACCTTAGTCATTTCGGTTAGAGTCACCGGTCACATCAGGCTTTGGTCACCGCGTTCTCCGCTCTGCTGGCGGCTTACACTTTTCGTAGGCCGCTTCTTCCTCTGTTTACCTCCCTCTGTGCTTCTGCATGGACTGGTAGTGGACTTCTGGTGACCGTCTCTTCTGAGTTGTTTCTTGGAGTTTGACTCTGGTTTTTTGTACTCAGACGTCTCTCTCTCTTTCTAGAAACAGGTCACTCCTCTCTGGAGCTGACCGTTATCTCTCCGGCCTTTCGGGCCTCTCTCCATGCCAAGGCTTTTTCTTTGGCATGATTGTCTTACGGTCCTGGGGAAGGTTGGTGCTTTTCATTTATGATCGGTCAACCTTACGCTTAGTCGTTTCCAGGGTTTTTGGCATTTCCTTCCAATAGTAAGGGGGGGGGGGGGGGGGCAGCTTGTCTGTCCCTCTACTCGGCTCGGGTTATTCAAGACTTGAGCCCCTTTCTGGGCTGTTTTTTATGGTTCAGGAGATGGGAAGAAGTGCTGAGCACAGCTTACGGGCTCTCTGATGCTGTCTTTCGCATTTTTTGCCTGAGCGGCATTGCGACTGTCTTTTAGGTTGGTTCTCGGTCCTCGTTCTGTCTTTTGGCAGTGGGCCAGTTCCTGGCAAGGGTTTTAGAGTGAGCTAGATGTTTTCTTTCTCACCGGCTCTTTCCCTGATGTTTGGCAGTGGGCCTGTTTTTTGGCGAGGGATTCTCTTTCCCTCCGCCTTGGCGTCGCTTTCGGCTATCTTTCCCCTAGGCTCAGCCCGAGCTCTTTTTCCAGGGCCTGGGCCTCCTCCTCGGCCGTTTTACGGTCTGGGAGGTTGGATGATGTCCTGCACACAGCTTACTGGTGCTCGGCTTTTGTCTTTATCAGTTTAATAGGGAGACATTGCTGCCTTGGGCCTCTTCCTTGGCCGTCTTGCGGTCCCACAGAATGAGCGAAGTCTTGAATACAGCCTATTGGCGATCAGACGATGTATTCATCAGCTTTTATCTGAGAGACATTGCTTCGCTCTGTAACGATGGATCAAGGTCCCCGCCTGCCTTGGTGGCAGCGGGCCAGTGCATTTCCAGAAATTGATGGTGAGTTTGAACCTTTTTTGATCTTACCCACCTCCTGGTTGGAGTTATCTGCAAATCATGTGATTCGGAGTAAGAATATGTAATTATAATCGAAAATTTTTATCTAAATTTTGATTTGATTAATATACTTACCCGAATCACATGAGTAATTCCCTCCCTCCTGCCCCGCTCGATATTTTAATGTTCTATTAGTCGATTGAAGGGGTATCACGTGACCAGCACCATTGATGACGTAGTAGGCTACATGGGACGTAACCCAGGGTGTCAGTCATGCTGGTGCAGTCACTTTTTTAGTTGGGGTTGCTCCCCTTATACCTAGACGGGGTAGCTTTTATCATAACCTAAGCATCGAAGTGGGTCAATGCAAATCATGTGATTCGGGTAAGTATATTAATCAAATCAAAATTTAGATAAAAATTTTCGATTTATTACTAAAATTTTGGATTCTACTGTTTGTCTGAATCTGCCTCAGCATGTGAGCGTTGTTGTTGTTTGTCTTAATAGGGGGGTTCTACTGTATCTGCCTCAGCATCTGAGCGTTGTTGTTGTTTACACAGGAGGTGGACTGGCTGGTACTGAAGACTCTGCTGACCGGTTTGCCGTCAGCCTTGGAGAACAAAACACTGGTCCTGTCTGCACAGGGCAACCTGGTCTACACAATCTGCGGACAGCTCTGTGCCATGGTAATATTGTCTGCCTGTATGTCTGTTTGTGTATGTCTGTGGCTGCGGACAGCTCTGTATTATGGTCATGGTTTCTGCCTGTAGGTATGTCTGTTTATGTATGTCTCTTGCTGTGTTCCTCTTAGCTGTCTGCACCTGGTCTACACTATCTGCGGACAGCTCTGTTTCATGGTAATATTGCCTGCCTGTATGTCTGTTTGTGTATGTCTGGCTGCGAACAGCCCTGTATTATGGTAATGGTTTCTGCCTGTAGGTCTTTTCCTGTTAGCTGTCCGCACAAGGAAACAAGGGCTGAGGTACACGAGGCAAAACTGGGTGTCACCTAAATGGGTGGTACGCAGCCGCGGGGTTGGATGGGTTGAAATTGAGGTTTGTTGTGATTTGAACCAATCAAACCCCGCAGCTTGTTCCCATGCTGGATGGCACCCTGTTACGCTTCCTGCACCTCAGGACTGGTCCACACAATCTGTGGATGGCAGCCAGTCTACTCTGTCTCATGTTAAGGCTCTGCTGCTTTTCTTTTCTGAATATGGTCTTTTGTCTGTTGTTTTGAAAATCTGAAAAGGAGGGTCTTAACAAAGAGAACATCTTAGATGGGATGGGGGGGGGGGTCTTAAAAAGGGGGTTCCACTGTGTGTAATCTTTAGTATGAAACAAGTTTCTTCCAAATATTTTCCTTGTTTTGTGTCACAGGTGAGTCAGCGAAACGAAAACCTGGTGCGGTACTTGCATCGAGTTCCAGACGGGTTTAAGATCTCGGACTTTGACAACTGTGTGCTGCCAGTTATCTCAGCCATGGTGGCCTTCCACCCCTTCATGGACAGAATGAGACAGGTGAGCAAGACAGGAACTTGGGGATTGACACTGACTTCTTTTGTTTTTGATCCTTGAACTGGAGCATTAGCAGTTGATCTGGTTTGGATTGTAACACTGAAGATGATTTTGATTCTTTTGATTCTTGATTTGAAACATTAGCAGTCTGTTTTGGTGTTTATCACTGAAGATGATGTTCTCTGTGTTCAACAGCTGGACATGATGAAGTGCTTTGAGTTCGGCCTGGTGACGGGCGTGGCCAAGGTGTGCGTGACGTCGCTCAGGATCTGCTCCCTGGAGATGCAGGACCAGATGGTTCGAGTCCTGCCCAAGATCCTCATCTCCCTGTCCAAGATCTCAGCCACCGTGGCCATGGCCATCCCCGTCCTGGCCTTTCTGTCCAGTGAGCACTTCACACTTTTCTTTCCTTGTGCACAGGAGATTGAATACAGTGGAACCCCCCTTTTAAGACCCCCAAATTTAAGACTCCTTCCTTTTTAAGACCTTGTTTTCTCAGATTTTCTGTTCATAGCGTCTGTAAAACTACCCCCATTTTAAGACTCCTTCCTTTTTGACTCACATGCGAAGCAAAAGTGAGTCTATGTACTCACCCGAGTCGTCCGTCCGTCCGTCCCCCCCGTCCGTCCGGCCGTCCGTCCGGCCGTCCGGAAAACTTTAACGTTGGATATTTCTTGGACACTATTCAGTCTATCAGTACCAAATTTGGCAAGATGGTGTATGATGACAAGGCCCCAAAAAACATACATAGCATCTTGACCTTGCTTCAAGGTCAAGGTCGCAGGGGCCATAAATGTTGTCTAAAAAACAGCTATTTTTCAAATTTTTCCCATTTTCTCTGAAGTTTTTGAGATTCAATACCTCACCTATATATGATATATAGGGCAAAGTAAGCCCCATCTTTTGATACCAGTTTGGTTTACCTTGCTTCAAGGTCAAGGTCACAGGAGCTCTTCAAAGTTGGATTGTATACATATTTTGAAGTGACCTTGACCCTGAACTATGGAAGATAACTGTTTCAAACTTAAAAATTATGTGGGGCACATGTTATGCTTTCATCATGAGACACATTTGGTCACATATGATCAAGGTCAAGGTCACTTTGACCCTTATGAAATGTGACCAAAATAAGGTAGTGAACCACTAAAAGTGACCATATCTCATGGTAGAAAGAGCCAATAAGCACCATTGTACTTCCTATGTCTTGAATTAACAGCTTTGTGTTGCATGACCTTGGATGACCTTGACCTTGGGTCAAGGTCACATGTATTTTGGTAGGAAAAATGTGTAAAGCAGTTCTTAGTGTATGATGTCATTGCTAGGTTTAGTTATTTGACCTTGACCCTGAAGGTCAAGGTCATGTAAAGGTCAAGGTCAAGCATGTGAGTCGTATGGGCTTTGCCCTTCTTGTTAAGACCTGATTTTCTCAGATTTTTCTAGGTCTTAAAAGGGGCGTTCCACTGTAGTCTTAACAGGGGCCTGGTAGCTCAGTAGGTAGAGCATTGAACTTGGGATCCTTGGGTCAGGGGTTTGAATCCAGGCCTTGACGGACGTGTGTAAACTTTATGTGCAGACTCGGATGGTCTCCATGTCCCACCTCGCTGTCACAGCTGTGTCATGTAAAACTAAAAGACCTCGGTTATTCCGCCAGAAGTGCAAATGGCTGATTACACCTAAACACAGACACACACCTGGGCAGCACAACTGTAGTTGGTGCTAACTTTCCACTGGGAGGAAGCCACCCAAATTTCCCAGCAATGGGGTAAAAGAGTAATTAAAAAACAAAGAAACAGACGGAGAAACGGTATTCAGACATGAAAGTATCTTGACACAATTGAATGTGTCAGTTAACCTTTATGAAGTATGCACAGAAAGTCATTTAGCTTGGGATGATTGGTCCTTTGTCAAATAAAATAGTTGTGTTTTGAAACAATTCAACTTGTTCTGTTATACAGTCAAATTCTCCGTAATAACCACCTGTCCATTGCGATTACCCCAAAAGATCCCAGCCCAACCAGTTTTTTTCCTCCATATGATTCACCTTTCCATGGCGACCATCTGTCCATAATGACCACTTTTGGTCGTTCGTTATTAAGATAGGTTTAACTATCTTGTGTAACTGCTTATGAAGAGTTTACTCATGTGTTTGTGACAGGTGTGGTGAGGCTGCCAAAACTGTACGCCAACTTCAACAATGAGCAGTACATGTGTGTGTTCGCCATCGCACTGCCTTACACCAACCCTTTCAAGTGAGTCGGTCTGTTGACGTGCATGTGTGTGTGTGTGTGTGTGTGTGTGTGTCATTCTCTGGTAGGCAAACTGTACTAGGCAAACTGTACTTGGTGTTATTTGTTTTGTTTCTTTCTGTGTCATTGTCTTCTCGCTGCATCAACCACTTTGGTGACATTCTAAGATAATTTCACAGAATGATTTATTTAACTTTGTCTGGTTTGTCTCTTGTTTGTTCACTTTAAAGGCCATTAGGTGTTGTGAATGTTTTTTGATTCCATGTTAAAGTGAATCACGTGTGCAAACAGGTTCAGCCACTACACAGTGTCCCTGGCCCACCACGTGGTCAACATCTGGTTCATTCGCTGCCGTCTGCCCTTCAGGAAGGGATTCGTCAAGTACATCGTCAGGGTGGGTATATATATATATAACTCTATAGGGGGTCCGGTAGCTCAGTTGGTAGAGCACTGGACTTGTGATCAGAAGGTCGCAGGTTCGAATTCGTGCCGCGACGGACACGGGTCAAGTTTATGTGCAGACCCAGAGATGGAAGCCATGTCCCACCCCCGTGTCACCACAATGGCACATAAAAGACCTTGGCCATTCTGCCATAAGCGCAGGTGGCTGAATATTCCTAAACACGCAGACACCTGGGTAGCGCGACTCCGTTGCTACGCTGAAAACACAGCTGTTAATAATATGTTGGAAAGCTTAGCCTCATATTTTCCAAGTACAGTGGAACCCTTCTTTTAAGACCGTCAACAATCTTAGAACAAAGGGGGAGTCTTAAATTGAATGTAAAGTTACAGAGCTTATGAACAGAAAATCTGAAAAACCACGGTCTTACAAGGAGGAAGTCTTAATTAAATTGGGGGATCTTAAAAGGGGGGTTCACTGTAAAACTATTACCTGTGTTCAGCACCTGAGCAGCTATGTGCAGCGACTCCTGCAGGAGTGTCGACAGGAGAAGCTGGCGGAGCAGCAGAGGTTGGATCAGCTCAACCAGGACTCCGGCCTGCGCAGTCGCTCCGGCTCCGAAGGAACCACGTCAAGGTCAGAGGTCTATGGTTGTTTACGCTGAGGGATGTGCCTCAGTGGTTTGTGGATTTGTTTTAAACCACAAGTACTGGAGGTGTTTCAGACGAAACTCCAATAATGAGGGTAGAATTAAAACCATTAAAGACAGTACTACTCTTTGCTACCACAGTTATTTGCAATTGACTTTTAGTTTTACAAGTGTAAGTACTGGGTGTGTTTCAGACGAGACTCATGTAATGAGGGTATAGTGAAAAACCCTAAAAACAGTACAGAGTCTTTTTGACAAGCGTACGTAAGTACTGGGTGTGTTTCAGACGAAGACGAATGCTGTCAGGACCTCCGGCACTGCGCAGAGAGCACCCCCTGCCGATGGACGAGAAGATGACCCAGTTTCACAGAGAGCTGATGGAGACAGCCATCGATTCCTTCTCGCGGTACACCTTTGGCAACATATCAAATGTCTACAAAAGGTGTCTTTCTTTTTTTCTCTTTTTTTCTTCTTTCTTTCTTTCTTTTTTTTTTTTCATTTCTTTCTTTCTGAATTTTGTTCCTTCCTTCCTTCCTTCCTTCCTTCCTTCCTTCCTTCCTTCCTTCCTTCCTTCCTTCCTTCCTTTTTACATTTAGTCAAGTTTTGACTAAACGTTTTAACGTAGAGGGGGGAATCGAGACGAGGGTGTGGTGTATGTGTGTGTGTTTGTGTCTGTGCAAGTGTGTGTGTAGAGCGATTCAGAGAAAACTACTGGACCAATCTTTATGAAATTTTACATGAGAGTTCCTGGGTAGGATATCCCCGGACGTTTTTTTCTTTTTTTCGATAAATGTCTTTGATGACGTCATATCCGGCTTTTTGTGAAAGTTGAGGCGGCCCTGTCACACCATCATTTTTTTTATCAAATCGATTGAAAATTTGGTCAAGCAATCTTCGACGAAAGCCGGACTTCGGTATTGCATTTCAGCTTGGTGGCTTAAAAATTAATTAATGACTTCTGAAAATTATTTTTTTTTTAAATGTTTATAAAACGATCCAAATTTACGTTCATCTTATTCTTCATCATTCCCAGAACATATAAATACGTTATTTTTTGATTAAAAACAAGCTCTGAAAATTAAATATATAAAAATTATTATTAAAATAAAATTAAATTACATATCTTAACCCGACTCACATTTAGCATTAACTTCAGATAGCTTGGACACTGAACTACGCTTCACCCCTAAAGGGGAAGCAACCCCTTAAAAAAGAACGGCCTTGACCCAAACCAAGTTAACAAGAGTCAAGGTCATACCGCTCTCGCGACCTATCACGCGAGACCCACCCGGCGCTATGTTAGAACGTCACTCCTACTTCAGCCTCCGATCAGCTCGGACGTGTTTTCACAGCTACGCTAAAGGCTTTCAGCCTACTACTGTTTTTCAAGCAGTTTTTTCACCCCGTTCTACAGGTCCCTGCCTAAGCAAGATTGGGTGAGCTCTTTCTAATTTGTTCGGCTCCTGTTTGTTTGTGTCTTTCTCCGTTTTGCAGTCTGTTTCGTGTTTACGTTTCTTAGACTGTTTGTTTTCGTCAGCAATGGCTGACAAAGAGAGAAAGAAGCCTCAGACTAGGCAAATGGCTGCTGAGTGTTCGCCTAGTAAGGTCACACATAAAGAGACAGGCAAAAGTACTACCGTCTCGGTTCATGATCCAGTTTCGCAAACTACCATGTCCGTTAATATTTCGGACCCCGATAGCCCAGTCATGCCTGTACTGAAAGAAGCTAAAAGTAAGGCTCCTTCAGCCAAGAAGAGACGTAGTGGTAAAGACAAGACTCGTGCGAAAGATGATTTTTCCTCCCTTTTTGAGAAGTTTTCTGTCAATATGAATAACATGTTTGCACAACAACAGCAGTTTGCAGCTGATTTGCATGCTACTCGTAAGGAGTTGCACTCGCTCCCAGCGGGAGTGGGCGGAGTGGCTTCGCTGGCTTACGCTAAGGTTCCGCCTTCATGCACTATCACGTCGGCCGACGTGCACGCAGAGCAGGGTGATTACTTCGTTCAAGGGGCGGTTTCACGCTCTTCAGGTTTGTCAAGTTCACCGGTAGCCAGGTTCTCTGGTGAAAGTGTTCATGTTAGGCCGGAACTAGTAGCCCCCCCGCCACGGCCGGGGGGTGAAAGTACGACTCCCCGGAGGCTATCGCTCTTAGCAAGCGGAACTCGGGGGGTCGACACCGGACAACAAGTTGGGCCGGAACTAGTAGCCCCCCCGCCACGGCCGGGGGGTGAAAGTTCGACTTTCCCAGAGGCTATCGCTCTTAGCAAGCGGAACTCACGGGGGGTCGACACCGGACAACGAGACAGTTGTACTCACAGGCAGACTGGTATGTCTCCGGTGAATGTAAACAAGTCTCAACTTCCTCCCTCTGGGCAGGATGCTGCTTTCGGGCAGGCTTTGCACGGTTCTTCCGTTTTGCAATCAGCCTCGCCTGTGGTGGATCGTTTTAGTGACGCAGCTAGTCACAGTGACTTTCACGGTCCAGCCACAGCAGATTCGGAGTTCGATGATTCTCACTCACTTTCTGAGGAGGAAGTCGATGTCAAGTTGTCACTCAAACTTAAACCAGCTATGGTTACTGCAGCTCAGGTGTCTGCCAAGTACTTCGCTGAAGGGGTGACAGCTACGACGAGCTTTGCGGCACCACCACCCTCAGCGGTGGGTGATTTCCGCCCTGCCTTAACGGAAGTTCAGGGATATCGTTTTAGCGAGTCTCCTTCTGTTGCTTACGAACTTTCCAAGGTGCTGGCTAGAACTTCGGGTTCTGAGAATAGCTTGCCTGTGGATACTGTGCCTTTACTGACTGCACACGGTCAGGCGCCTGATGCTGCTCAGCCATGGCTTGCCTCAGGCCAGTTACGGAAGGCGAGCACTTCGTTTCATGCACGCAAGTTTACTCTCTCCCGTCGTCACCACAGCCTTATTGAGACTTACGCTTTGCCGAGTGCACCGCTTCCGGTCACTCCGGAGTTGGCGAACCTCAGAGAGGATGTCTATCGTTTTGACAAACCTTGCACTTACTCTGAAGGTGCATTGATTGGTTTGGAGGAGACGGGAAGATACTCGTTGGAACTTGCGTCTCTTTCAGAGACACTTCTTCGATCTCTTTCTCGGTCGATCGCGGTGTCGTTGGATCCTTTCGAATTTCGAAACGACGCTAGCGTGAAAGACGTTCCCATACTCCTGGCCTCTTTGGCTAAGGTTTCAGCCGAACAAATGTCAGTCGCGGCACGGTTGTACGCACATGCGGTTTTCACGCGCAGGGACGCTTTCTTGTCTGGCTCTAGAATTAAATTACATATTCCTACTCCGAATCACATGTAGCATTGACACAATCGGAGATGCTAGGTTCTGAAAAGGCTAACCGTCTAAGGGAAGCAACCCCAACCACAAAAAGTGTAAACGTAGCCTTGGTAATGACCATACACCCGGGGAGTTACCTCCCATCGTGCATGCCATGTCACTACTGCTACTGAACACGTGGTTCATATCATTCGACCTTACAGCTTTCGAGGGAGCAGGTTGTTGATTTTTGGGCTCCCCTGTGGCTGCGCTGTTTGGTGTTGTTTTGACACCCACCGGCCACGTTACCGTCTATCTTGCCTCCTGCTTCGTAGTTGGTGAGCTCTTTCCATTTTGGTCATTATTTTGACAGGAAATTTGTTGTAGTTGCTGATTTTCGTCCGTGTTTGGACCTGTGATATTTCAGTGACTACTGTTGGCCGCCATTTTTGTTGTCAGCATGAGTTGACAGATTTTGTGGCTAGGCCGATGTATTTTGGAGGTAAACGTAATTTTACCTTCTTACTTGCTTGCTGCTTTGTTAGTTGGTAAGCTTGTTCCTTCTTGTCTTTAGTTTGACAGGAATTTATCTATAGTTGCTGACTTTTTGTCCGTTTGGACTCCTAAATGCGTTTCAGTAACTTATCTTGTGGCCGCCACTTTCGATTGCTCAGCTTTCCTGACAGCTTATTTATGTGGCTAGGCCTATGTTATGGTGAGGTTCTCCTTACTTTACCTGCGTTTTTGCCTTCTGCTTTGTTAGTTGGTAAGCCATTTCATATTTCGTCATTACTTTGACAGGAATTTTTGTTATTGCTTAATTTTCGTCCGTTTTGGACTTCTAAATTTTGTCCAGTAACTTATCGCTTGGCCGCCATTTTGTGTATCAGCGTTGCTGACAGTGGTTTACTTGGCTAGGCTTTAGCAGGTATCTACCAGTCCGTAGGACTGGTCGTGGTTTCGAATTTAACATGTTTGTTATGTTTTGTTCGTTACTCTTTCTGCCTCGAACAAACACTTTGTGGGGCAGTCATATACTGTTGTACGTCCTGTTTCTTCTCCTCGCCTTCTCTGCCGTTAGCAGATCAGGTGTTGCAGGTCTGCATTATCTTTGTGAAGAAATTTTTGCGTTCCAAGCCTGCGTCTTCCGTTGGCCCGCTGTCTGTGGGCGACGTCACCTTGTTGGCTTCTTTGACGCTTCCGGCCGAGACGTTGTCTAGGGCGGATGTTTTGCTTCTTCGTCTTCTACCGCTGTGGTGGGCGATTCAAGTAAGTCGAGCTGGTCCACAGGCCCTCGTGAGGCCGTCGGACAGTCCCTGCTGGGACACAGCTCTTTTCGGCGGGTTCACGACCCGCAAACCCCTGTTCGGTCGCACCCTGGCTTCACAGAAGACCATTGTGTGGCTGAGCAATGGCGGCAGTTGGTTCCGGCTACTTCTCCGACGTACGCACCCGCTGGGGTCGTTTCCGGAGTTGTCTAGCCGTTTCCGACTGCTGCGCTTCCGGCACTCGCCGGAAGCATAGGTCCCCCGATGTACGCACCCGCTGTGGTCGTTTCCGGGGTTGACCAGGTCCCCCGATGTGCGCACCCGCTGTGGTCGTTTCCGGGGTTGACCGGACGTTGCCCCCCGGGCATTCGTCCTCTGTTCAGTCGCACCCTGGTTTCCTCGAAGACCATTGTGTGGCGGAGCAGTGGCGGTAGCCGTTTCCGGCGCTGCGCTTCCGGCACTCGCTGGAAGCATAGGTCCTCTGACGTACGCACCCGCTGTGGTCGTTTCCGGGGTTGACCGGACGTTGCCCCCCGGGCATTCGTCCTCTGTTCAGTCACACCCTGGCTTCCTCGAAGACCATTGTGTGGCGGAGCAATGGCGGTAGCCGTTTCTGGCGCTGCGCTTCCGGCACTCGCTGGAAGCATAGGTCCTCTGACGTACGCACCCGCTGTGGTCGTTTCTGGGGTTGACCGGACGTTGCCTTTAGGGCATTCGGGCTTCCGGCCTCCGTCCTCGCATTCGGCGCTTCCGCTTTTCGCGGTCTCGTCTGGTGCTTTCCGGCTCCGCCCGGATTTACTGCTCCTTTCGCTTCCACTTCCTCCCGGATGTCGGTAGCTGAGGAGCAACGCCAGCCCTTCGGGCAGGTGGTGTCTCAGCTCTGGCCGATGTAGTCAGCGTTTCAACCTTCGGTTGTCGCGTCGACTGCCGTTCCGGTTCCTGCAGCTGCAGACTTGCCGTCTTTTCTCTCTTAGCCTGATCGAGGCATGAGTTAGGACGACGTCGGGGGGGACGGATTTCCGGTTTTCCGGTTATGCCGTTTCACCGGCCTTCCACCAGTACGTGGACTTCGGTTTTTTCGCCGGTCGTGTCGGACATTCAGTCTGTCGTCAGCGATTCCACACGTGCTGGTTATTGGGAAAAAGGGCTTAACGCTGTCCTCTAAGCTGCGGCAGAGGTCACGTCGAAGGTTTTCCCGGGCGGGGCTTCGGCCTCCTACACTTCCTGTCTGGAAGCATAGGTTCTCCATCACAAGCGCACGTAGTGGCTTGTCTGGGGTTGACCGAGGACTGGCCTACGGGCGTTCGGGTTCCGGCCCCAGTCCTCTTCTGTTCTGTCTCACTCTTGTTCCGTCGTGGGCATTTGTGTTTCACCAGTGCGGCAGCCGTTGTCGGCGTGGTGTTTCCGGTTTTACTGGAAGCATAAGTCCTCCATTTCAAGTACACGTTGCGGTTTTGACTGGAGTTGACAGAGGACTGGCCTACGGGCGTTTGGGCTTCCGGCCTCAGTCTACTCTATGCATCTTTCGCTTCCGTTTTTCGCGGTTTTGTCTGCTGCATTTCCGGCTCTGTTCGGATACACTTCTCCTCTCCCTGACACTCCTTCGGAGGTCGGTGGGTGAGGAACAGCGGCTGGCCTACGGGCATTTAGGCTTTTAGCCTCAGCCGGGGCAGTCTTCACTTTACCTGTTGGGTGTTGCGTTTACTGCCTAGTCAGTTCGGGTGGCCCTGGACGTTTCCCCTATTCACGACCGTCAGTAGGGGGATAAGTCAGGTCTTTTTCCGGTTGGATGGTTTTCCGGTTTCCGGTCATCTCATTCATCAGTTTACCACCAGCAACTGTGACTTCGGTTTACGTTCGTAGCTGAGCTATTCTGGTTCTCAGTCTTTAGTCAGCAATCGAACACGTTCTGGATTTCCGTCGCAGCTCAAGCTTCGGCTCAGGATTTCCCTTGGGTGCATCGACATTGGTGGCTTCCTTGTTGTCGATGTCGGACTTCCGTTCCGTGAAGATAGGATGTTTTTCTACTTCCGGTTCCTTAGTCACCTTTTGTAGGTACCACGGTTTGCAGGTTTTGGCTAGGCCATCTCCTCCCGAAGGTGGTATCTCTAGTGTTTTGGTTCTGCCGCGGTTTCTACTATGGTTCAGTTCCGGAACATGCTCAGCCTTGGCTGGCTTCGGCTACACGGGCTTCACCTTTTGTTCCTTCTTGCTTATTCAGCCTTTGGAACTTGCCTCCTTTCTCTACTCTGTTGGCCAGCCCTTGCTAGGGTGAGCATGGAGCAGATGAGGCTGCCCTTCCTTCTCTACGCTCGTACGGCGGGTGTCGGAGGGACTCGTTTCTTTCGCATTCTCAGTTCCCTGAACAGTCAAAGAGAGTCGCTTAAACTTGGCCTGCAGTAGAGATTCAGTCGAGTAGAGATCACCAGGTCTCTGACTGCTTTACAAAGGTTGAAGGAAGGTAGGGCTAGCATACTCAGAAACATGCTTAGCAGAAGCATGCTCATTCCTCTGGTTAAGCTAAGCTGGCAGCCAATAGGCAGCCTTGGCCGGGCAACAGCCATTCCACGTTGCGGCGATGGTGGTTGTTGCCTTCCCGTTTCTTGTGGCTTGTGGGGTTCTCTGGCTTCAGGTTACCCCTGTTTGGCCACAAACGTTCGGACTTTGGTCCTTGTTGTCTTTCATCGAGTCGGACTCTGTCTTTCTCTAGTGATCAGACGCGTTCTGGTGTTTCGTCCAAACTTAAGGTTCACTTGAGTTGGCCTCGGAAGTTACATTCAGGTTTTCCTGAGGGGGCATTGTCTTGGACAATGGATGTTTGAGGAGTAGTTCTTTGTGGCTTTCCTCCCCTCTCTCAGGTTTTGGCTACTCTTCTCCTTCGGGCAGAGGTTTAGTTAAGGTTCGGTTCCTGTGACTTCAGTCTTGGGCCTTTCCTCTCTTCTTCCTCATCTTAGTATGAGGCGAGTCCGGATGACGTCTGTCGGGTCGGGTTTCCTTACAGTCGCCCGGCTACAAAAGGCAACTTTGTCTAGGACGGTTGTCCGTTTTTCTCCGCGTTGGACTCTGTCTTCAGACAGGGACAGACGCGCTCTGGGTTTCTGGCCAAACTCAGGTAGGCTCTTGATTTGGCTAGGAAGTTAACTGCCTGTTTTTTCCCTGAGAACTCTGGTTTCGGGAGTCTTATGGCTGGCTGGCTTCACGGTTTACGTTTACCAGTCTTGGTTTTCTGCTTTCGGTTTTTGATTCACTCTCGATTACCTTCAAGCAGACTGTTTTGGGAACATTCTGGCTTTTAGCCATTTTGTTTATGGTTGCCAGTCACATCGGTTTTTGACCACTGTGGGTCCTCACTTCCGGTAGCTTACGCACAGTCGTAAGTGGCTGCTGTCGGGTGCTACCTCTCTCCCTGCGTTCGCAGGGACTGGTAGGGGATAACTGGCGACCTTCTATTTGTGAGTTTTCTCTTCGAGGTGGACTCTGGTACTTAGTGCTTGGATGTCTCTCTCTCGCTCTTTCGTGGGGATTGGTCACTCTTATTTTGAGCTGACTTCTTTCTCACAAGCCTTTTGGGCTTTACTACATCCCAAGGTTTGCAGACTTTGGCATGGTTGTCTTAAGGTCACCGCGGGGGTTCGTCCTTCTCAGTTGAGGGGACAACCTTACGCACGGATCTTCTCAGGACATTAGCATTTCCTTCCAAAAAAGGGGGGGGGGGGAAGCTTGTCTTTCCCTTGGCTCGCCAGGGTTATTAATCCAAGGCTTGGGTCTATTCCGGTGCTGTTTTTTACGGCTAGGAGATTGGAAGAAGTGCTGAGCACAGCTCTCTGGATCTCTGAGGTTGTCTCTTTCGCTTTGCCTGAGATACTTCTCGGCTGTCAATCAGGACTTTCCTTGGTTCCCTCACTGCCTGTTGGCAGTGGGCCAGCCCTGGCAAAGGCTTTTGAGTGGGTTAGATTTTCTTTCCCACTGGGACCGCCCTGATTCTTTTGGCAGCGGTCCAGGTTTTTGGCAAGGTTTTTTGAGTGAGTTAGATTTTTCTTTCCCACCGCCTTGTTTTTGTAATCTGCTACATGTGATTCGGAGTAGGAATATGTAATTTAATCGAAAATTTTATTGTAAATTTTCATTTAATAAATATACCTACCCGAATCACATAGTATATTCCCTCCCGCCAACCCCGCTTTTGATTTGGAGAATTTATTCTTTAGGTCGAATGATATGAACCACGTGTTCAGTAGCAGTAGTGACATGGCATGCACGATGGGAGGTAACTCCCCGGGTGTATGGTCATTACCAAGGCTACGTTTACACTTTTTGTGGTTGGGGTTGCTTCCCTTAGACGGTTAGCCTTTTCAGAACCTAGCATCTCCGATTGTGTCAATGCTACATGTGATTCGGGTAGGTATATTTATTAAATGAAAATTTACAATAAAATTTTCGATTCAAGACAAGTCTACTTTGGACTTGCTCAAGGTCTCTCCTTTCACAGAGGGGTCTTTGCTCGGTCAACCTTCACTTGACGCGCTTGACAAACAAACACAAAACGCTAGGGACTTAGCTATCGCAAAGCTTGCTCAACATGGTCTCGCTAAGCCTCAGGCCAAACAGCAGGGTCCACCTAAAGCGTCTTTCTCTTCTGCTAATCGGGGACGCGGCTCTCAGCATTCACAGTCCTCTTTTAGGGGTAGAGGCAGGGGCGCTCCTTACCCCAAGAAGAAGCCGTCTTTCGGCAATGCTAGGGGGTCGGGTCGAAAACCTAACCCCCAATGACGAGGCCCCGAGCTACTCATCCCCACAGCCCCCACCCTTTTGGTGGCGGGCGGCCCCTCCCGGGCCCTTCACTACTGGTTACAGCATGTAAACAGTCAGTGGATTGTGGGGATAGTACGTTCGGGGTTCAGGCTGCTCTGGAAAGAGCAGAAAGCGCCTCTTACCAGAACACCTCCTGCATTCAAGTTTCCGGCAAAACCAGAGGCAAAGGCCACAATTCAGTCGGAAATCGCTGCTCTTCTTCAAAAGGAAGCAGTGGAAGTTGTTTCAGACCACAACTCCCCGGGTTTTTACGGGAGGATATTCGTAGTCCCAAAGAGTTCGGGAGGGTGGCGTCCAGTCTTAGACCTGTCCCCATTGAACAAATTCCTCCGGGAGATTCGGTTTACCATGGAGACTCCCTTTTCAGTTCGGGAGGCACTCAGACCAGGGGATTGGGCAACATCAATCGATCTGACGGATGCGTATTTTCATATACTCATGCATCCGTCAGATCGAAAGTGGCTCAGATTTCGATGGGCAACAGAGATCTATCAGTTCAGGGCTCTCCCCTTCGGCTTGTCTCTGGCCCCTTGGGTCTTCACAATGGTGACACGACAACTTTGTTCCCTGGTCAGGCAAAAAGGCATTCGTCTGCGTGCATATTTAGACGATTGGCTCGTTCTAAATCAGAGCCAGCAGTCTTGCAGTCTTCACACGCAGGCAGTGTTGGATCAGGCAAACGATCTAGGTTTTCAGATCAACCAGAGCAAATCAGAGCTGATACCGTCTCAAAACTTCACGTACCTAGGGATGACATTCGATACGGTGGCATGGTCAGTCCGTCCCTCCCTCAGAAGAGTCAACAAGCTCCAAGACCTTCTCAGGTCTCTCAGGTCACAGAAGCAGGCCAAGGCCAGGGTCTTGGCGTCGGCCCTAGGACAGATGGAATCTATGGCCACTCTCATTCCGCTGGGGAGAGTTTGCAAAAGGCCGTTTCAGGCTGCACTCAGCTCGGAGTGGAATCCGGCTTACCAGGGCTGGGATGTCTCTGTTCAGATACACAGCTGGATTCGACAGACCACAAATCAGTGGTTGCAAGCAGACTTGTTTCTGGGAGTTCCGATTGTGCTTCCTCCTCCGGAGGTCGACATGTTCACAGATGCGTCTCAGTTAGGCTGGGGTGCTCATCTTGCACAGCTCACGGCCTCGGGGACTTGGCCCGAGAGTCAAGCCCAGTCTCACATAAATGTGTTGGAGTTGGAGGCAGCCTTTTTGGGGCTTCGGAGCTTCTTCCCTGCCGTTGTCGGAAAGCATGTTCGGCTACATACCGACAACACCACGGTAGCGGCTTATGTGAACAAGCAGGGCGGTTCACGGTCGCAAACACTCTCAGTCAGAACTTGTCAGATTCTGCGGTGGTGTGCTCAACATCGAATCACTCTGTCGGCGAAGTTCTTACCAGGTCGGCTCAATGTTCTAGCCGATGCTCTCAGCCGTTCGTCCAGTGTGTTGCACACGGAGTGGACGATCACCCACCATGCACTTCAGAGATTGTGGGTTCAGGCCGAAAAGCCTGTAGTCGATCTGTTCGCTACGAGGTTTTCCCGGAGACTACCGGTATTTGTCTCCCCGTTTCCCGATCCGGAAGCTTGGAAGACAAACGCTCTGGAGATCAACTGGTCGGATCTCACGGCGTACGCCTTCCCTCCGTTTCAACTGCTGGGCAGGGTACTCAGAAAGGCCGAGATGGAACGCCCGTCCCTCATTCTGGTGGCTCCAATGTGGACAAGCCAACATTGGTTTCCGGACCTGCTTCGTCTCACAGTAGGTCCTCCTATTCCGCTAAACCTAGAGAGGGGAGATCTGCTACAACCACGCACGGGCGTTCTTCACGAGAATCCGCAGGCTCTGCGGCTTCACGCGTGGAGACTGTGAGAAAATCTTTGCGTCGCTCAGGTGCTTCCGAAGGGACTTTGGATCTGGTTCAAAAGGCTCACAGGCAGTCTACTAGTTCTGTTTACACATCACACTGGTCTGCATGGGTAGCATGGTGCGCAGATAATGGGGTCGAAGCTACATCCCCTCGGTCAATGCAGGTAGCTAATCATTTGTCTTGGTTGGCCTCCCAAGGCAAGTCCCCATCATCTCTTAAGGTCAGGAGATCAGCGATTTCGTCCACCTTAAAGCAATTAGGTCGCACTATTTCCCTGGGTGGAGTTATTGCAAGCGTGTTAAGAGGCGCTGCATTGGATTTTGTTAAGACAAAGACTCCAGTCCCAGCCTGGGATCTGTTTTTAGTTTTGAACTTCTTGAGATCTTCGGATTTTGAACCTTTACATTTGGCAAGTCTCCATAATCTTACACGTAAAGCTCTTCTGCTCACTTTACTGGCTACAGCTAGACGGAGCAGCGAAGTACACGCGCTCTCAGGCCTTCCAAAAGACATCTCTGTTGAGAGTGATGGTTCTATCTCACTTCGTTTTAGACCCGATTTCTTAGCAAAAAATCAAAAGCCTCACCATCCTGCTCCCGTTATCAGGATTCCGTCTTTGTCCACTATACTAGCACCAGGTGACCCTGACATGACAAATTGTCCAGTGCGAACACTTAGCAGCTATTTGTCTAGGACTGCTCCGTTAAGAGCTAAGGAACAGAGACTTCTGTTTATCTCACTCAATACTGCTCGGAACAGGGACCTGTCACGGGTGACTTTGGCTAGGTGGATCGCCACACTCATAAAACAAGCATATGAGTGGTGGCAGAAAGGAAAAGGGGGGGGGCAGTCCGTTCTCCCCATGTCGTCTGCACGTACTCATGAGGCGAGAGCCTGGGCCTCGTCTTTGGCCGTACTACAGTCAGGAAGGCTGTCTGAAGTACTTGACTCTGCGTATTGGGCGTCTGAAGACGTCTTCATAAATTTTTACTTGCGTGACATTGCAAGTACGCGGCAAGATGGGACCAACTCCTTACCGGCTGTGGTAGCCGCAGGACAGGTTCTTCCAAGATCATAGAGTAAGTACCCGCCACCTACATTAGCAATCTGCTAAATGTGAGTCGGGTTAAGATATGTAATTTAATCGAAAATTTTATAAGTAAATTTTGATTTGATTAATATACTTACCCGACTCACATCGTTAATACCCTCCCGCCTACCCCGCTTAGGGTTTCCATAAAAAAGAACAGATCATTTCAGTAGGAGTGACGTTCTAACATAGCGCCGGGTGGGTCTCGCGTGATAGGTCGCGAGAGCGGTATGACCTTGACTCTTGTTAACTTGGTTTGGGTCAAGGCCGTTCTTTTTTAAGGGGTTGCTTCCCCTTTAGGGGTGAAGCGTAGTTCAGTGTCCAAGCTATTAATCTGAAGTTAATGCTAAATGTGAGTCGGGTAAGTATATTAATCAAATCAAAATTTACTTATAAAATTTTCGATTTCATCTTATTTCTTGTGGGTTCCTGATTCCAAAAACATATAGATGTGATATGTTTGGATTAAAAACACGCTCAGAAAGTTAAAAAGAATAGAGATAAAGAAAAGCGTGCTATCCTTCTCAGCGCAACTACTACCCCGCTCTTCTTGTCAATTTCACTGCCTTCGCATCGAGCGGTGGACTGACGATGCTACGAGTATACGCTCTTGCTGTAAAAATGCAGTGAGTTCAGTTTCATTCTGTTATTAGTTCGACAGCTTGACTAAATGTTGTAATTTCGCCTTTCGCGACTTGTTTTTTTTTCTTCTTTCTTTCTTTTTTTTCAAAGCATTCTTGAATATATATTACTGGATGTACACACTCTCGGAGTCATGCGACTCTCTAGAGAGGTCGCTCTGTAGTTCGTCCTTTAGGTGGTTATAAACAGGGTTTACTGCACTGACGTTTCTAGCAAAGTGTAGACATTAGGCCTGTGTCTTAAAAATAAACAGTTAAGTTGTTTTGAACACACCTGCAGTATCTTGTACAGTGTTTTCTGATACTCTTGTAATGGTATTACTGGATATGAAAATATAGAAATCATAGCATTCATTTATGACATCAGCATTTTTATTGTCTATTTCAGGTCAGGCTTGGCAGAGTTCTCACCTGGATGTGAAAATATGTTAAAACAAAAAAACCACCTTAGCATTCAATTATCATGTCAAAACTTTTCTCGTCTATTTCAGGTCGGGCATGGCTGAGTTCTTGCTCAACTTGGGCCCGAGTGAGACCTGGTTGGTGGGCAACAAGCTGATCACCATAACAACCAGCGGGGGAGGAAGCAAGGACAGCGGCTCCATGTTCTGCAGCAAGTGTCTGGAACTCCTGCAGCAGTCCCAGACCAAGACTCACAAGGTAGGGGTTCCCTTTTACCCTCTCAAGAACTGACATAGGAGGGGGCCAGGTAGCTCAGTTGGTAGAGCACTTGACTTGTGATCCTAGGTTCATGGGTTCGAATCTGGGGCAGGTGTCATGAACTGAAAACTCTGCCTGAACAATCCTTCTCATTGCGGTCCATGCGCATGCGCTAACATGGGGAGATTAAGCAGGTCGTGAACAACCTAACCCTTACCCTAACCCTTACCCTAATCATAACCCTAATCCTAACCCTAACCCTAACCCATGGTTCGTTCGGTCAAAGGGTCGCATATTTTAAGTACAAGATTGGCGCATGCGCATTGACCGTAATGAGAAGGTTTGTTCAGCACAGGTTTCGGTTCGTGACACCGGGACGAACAAGGGTCAACTTTATGTGCAGACTCTGTATCCATGCCCCACCCCGTTTTACCACAGAGGCACATGAAAGGCCTCGCTCTAAACATGCACACATCATGTTGCTGCTAGCTATCTACTGGGAGGAAGCGAGCCTAATTTCCCAGCAATGAGATCATAAAGTAAATGAAATGGAAAGAAAATGAGAAAGAAATACAAGTTTTCCTAAAGTTTTGGTTTTTCCCCCATAAACAGCTGTCCCCCCACCAGGAGAAACGCCGCAGACACAAGTCAGCCATCTTTACTCGCAGCATCAGCGAGGTCGTGACAGAGGGCGTGGTGATCGGCAGTGCGTCCAGCCCGCAAGGGGAGGAACTGCGTCACACACGCGACGACCTGAGCCTCGTGTACGAGTCGGCACGCGATGACGCGGCAGTGCAGACAGGGAGTTCGCTGTCGTCTGGATTTGACATTGAGTCGCTCGGCTCCATGATGATGAGTGAGTAGGGTGAAAAAAGGGAAAGGGATTTCAAGGAAAGTGTTAGTTTTTGAGTGGAATGTTAAATGAAAATGTTGGAGTTTGAAGAAATTATGTTAGTCAGGGTGTCAGTGAGTGTGTGTGTGTGTGTGTGTGTGTGTGTGTGTGTGTGTGTGTGTGTGTGTATGTGTCCATGCCTGTGCATATGCGTGTATGTATTTGTGTTTACGTTGGTTCTTTGTGAAAGTTTTGGGAATGACTCCAAGTCACTGGCCCTGAACAAATAAGTAGGCATAGACTTTGTATATTTTTTTATGTTTTAGGTTCAAGAAGTAAGATTCAAAATGGATTTTGTAGTAATATTTGTGTGGTATTGCTGGGGCATCACAAAACAATAAACATAGCAAGGTACTCAAGGTACTCTTGATAAAGTGAAGAAGATTAAGGCAGTTGCTCTGGTGGTGCATTTGTCTGATCTATGAGAAGTCAGTCTGGAACAGGATTGCTGCCTGACTTCAAGTTTCAAGTTGTATTAATCCTTCAACCCCTTTTGAGGCATGGAGGACTTCTGTAATACCGTAAAATCCCTAGCAAACGCCCAGTATCTAGCAAACGCCCACCCCCCACTTTGGGCCAAAAGTTGTGCAGAGGGTTCACTACCTAGCAAACGCCCACCCCGTTTTTTGGGGTTTTTTTTTCGGGAGAGAAACGGACACATTCCACCTCGCGTCCTACCCCAGTTGAGAGTACCAGACAATGTGCGTTTGTATGCATCCACAAATGGATGGATGACGAGGAACACCACCCTGACCTGGATTCAGCGTGTTCTTAGGCCAGCAGACGAACGTCGCCTCCTACTTCTGGACTGCTACAGAGCTCACAAGACCCAGGAAGTCAGAGAAGCGGTTGCCGCACAGCAAGTTGACTTGGTCTTTGTGCCTGCAGGCAGCACAGCTTTAGCCCAGCCAGTCGATGTCGGTTTTGCCAAACCTTTTAAAGATGGCATCAGAGACTGCTGGGTTGAGTGAACTGAGAGAAGCAAAATCACCGACAGCTGCTGGCAACCTCAAGCAGCCTAGAAGTTAAGACGTAATCAACTGCGTCAGCAGGGCGTGGGAGAACATACGACCTGAAAAGATCGTTACGTCCTTTCCCAGGTGCGCAATTTCAAACGCCATGGACGGTTCCCAAGATGATGAAATACTTGAGTGGTTTCCAGATGAAATCGGCGCTATCCTGCCCGCAATCACGGCAATGGAGATGCTCCAGAAGAAGCTGAGAGTGGAGACGACAGTGAAGACGATCATGTTGACTTCGAAGGACTAGAATGAGCCCACGATCATCAACCCTACCAGATCTCCAAACAAGAGAAGAAACTGTGTTTGTGCTGACGTTATTCTGAGAATTTAAAGAATCGAGGTCACTTGTGTTCTTCTTTTTTCTTCTTTTTTTCTATCACAGATCGTTGATCTTAATTTGTGTAAACAAACAGTGTGTTTATTTTTTCATTAAAATTGCACAAATCACATGGTTGTACAGCAGACTTCCACTAACTCGTGGTCCACTAAATCGCGAATTCGGCTATATCGCAGAGACCTCTTGGACCCCGAAAAAAACAAAACCGACCTTTAAAATTTTTTTGTGCAAAATTAGTCACGTAAAGGCCAAAAAATAGTACCGTACTTTCCGGGTCATAAGGCGCGACTTTTTTCCTCGAGTTCGACCCCTGCGTCTTGTATAACGAAGCGCCTAATCCGTGTATGAAATACGAAAAAAATCAAAGAGACCGCTTGAGTACCAGTCAAACAACTTGTGATAATGCATGTTTCAGCTACTATACTGTTCAAAAAAAGAAACGCATAGCTTGTAATATTTGGTTAATTTAGTTATATGGCTACAAGGATATCCACCAAACTGCAGAAAATGTTTATCTGGTCGTCGACCTTTCGTCCATTGCCACAAGTGAGCTCTGCACGTGACGCATGCGTTATCAGTGGCTACAATGTCAAAATTGCTCATTTGGCATGACCACTCGTCATGCTTCAGTGTAATCTCGTGAAACTCGGGGAATATTGAGCTCTCACCATGTCTTCCAAAACCCATAAAAGCGGATTGTTCGCCACAAAGAAATCAGACGACAATTCAGTGACGAAAGATGGCCCGATTGAGCAGAGAAGACCGCCAAATTGCATTGGGTCGTTTACAAGCAGGCCAAAGTCAAAGTGCAATCGCCAGGCACTTCCACGTGTCCCAGAGCACCATCAGTAGACTGTGGGTCAGGTTTCAAGCCACTGGCTCCGTTGCTGACTTGCCACGAGCGGGAAGACCAAGGGCGACAACTGCTGCTCACGACCGCTACATACGGCTCCGCCACCTCCGGAATCGTTTCCTGTCGGCCTCATCTTCTGTCCAGGCTCTCCCCGGGCCACACCGATTATCGGAGCAGACCGTGCGGAACCGCCTGCATGAAGCTGGTTTGAGAGCTCGCAGACCTCACAGAGGAGCTGTCCTCACCCGCCGCCATCGCCAGAACCGAGTGCAGTGGGGCAACCAGCACCTTCGCTGGACCGTCCGGAATCACTGGAGACACGTGTGGTTCAGCGACGAGTCCTACTTCCTGCTCCAGCGACATGATGGTCGGAGGAGGGTCTACCGGAGAGTAAACGAACGTTACGCGCTCAACTGTGTGGATGAGGCACCCGTTCATGGTGGTGGAGGCGTCATGGTGTGGGGGGCGATCAATACCGCTGGAAGGAGCACCCTGGTGCACGTCCAAGGGCGCATAACTGCCCAGCGATACGTGGAGGAAATTCTGCGCCCACACGCCCTTCCTCTTCTGGCTGACCAGGATGCCATATTCCAGCAGGACAACGCTCGCCCGCACACAGCACGACTCACCACCCAGTTCCTCACCGACCACCATGTCCAGGTGCTTCCCTGGCCATCCATGTCGCCAGACATGAACCCGATAGAACACCTCTGGGATGAATTGGACAGACGTGTGCGCAGGCGAGAAGAAGCGCCGGCAAATCACCGCGATCTATTGCAGGCACTTCAGGAGGAGTGGGACACCATCCCACAGCAAGATATCCGGCATCTGATCCAGTCCATGCCCAGAAGGTGCCGGGCAGTTGTTGCTGCTCAAGGCAGTCACACCCCCTACTGACTTGACAGCCTCGGCACCCAATCGTATTGATTGACTGATTGATTTGAAGATGCAAATGAACTGTGTGTGCATTCAACTGTGTCCATACCAAATTTCAAACAAATAATCTAAATATTGGATTTTCTGTTAATTTTTTCGAAAAATAAAACAAATTTGGCAAGTAGCAACTATGCGTTTCTTTTTTTGAACAGTATAGGTACTGCCCTGCCTTTGATCTGGCCGCACACACAGATTTCCACTCTGTTAAACTCGGTCACTGACCGGTCACTGACCCTGATGCAGGAAGTGTTTCCTCTCTCAGATATGACAGGGGAACCACCTCTCATGGCAAAAACTGGGTCATTGACCCCTGGGAAGAAGGTCGTGTCTTTTAACAAGGCCACCCAGCTATCACAATGCCTTTGATCTGGCCGCACACACAGAGCACACATATTTTCACTCAGTTAAAGTCGGTCACTGACCGGTCACTGACCCCGATGCAGGAAGTGTTTCCTCTCTCAGATATGACAGGGGAACCACCTCTCATGGCAAAAACTGGGTCATTTTGGTGCGCCCTATCGGCCCCCTGCGTCCAATGGGTGACTGGATTACAATTTTTTTTAAAAAGGGGGTGCGTCTTAGATAACGAAGCGCCTTGTCACCCGGAAAGTACGGTACAGATCATGAACATTTTTTCTATCATAACCACGCTCTCTCTCTCTGGGTCCGATGGCCTTTCATCATGCAGTAAATTGTCATTAAATTACATATTCTTACTCCGAATCACATAATAGCATTGACGCAGTCAGAGATGCTAAGGTGTCTGAAAAACGCTATCCCGTCTATAGTATAAGGGAAGCAAACCCTACAAAAAAGTAGCAAGCTTGCCACACAGGGTTACCTCCCGTAGTGTGCACTACGTCACCTACTGTACCCACACTTGTGGTATCCTCATTCGACTCCTTTCAGCCAGAGAGACAGGTCGATCTTTGATTTCGCTCCTGGCCGTTTTCTGTCTGCCTGACACCCACCGGCCTCGGTTCCCCGTCTGCTCCTAGCTGTTTCTAGCTGGTGAGATTGTTCCTTGCTTTGTTAATGTTGTTTTGCATTGTTCATTCTGCTGAAAATTTTACGTCCTCTGGACTTATAAATTTGCTCAGTAGTTTGTTGTTGTGGCCTCCATTTTGGTCGCCATTTTTTCTCTAGCACGTGTTGTTGATACTGGTATGTTTGGGTCCGTGCTCGGACTTTGAACGTTTTCCCAGTAGCCTGTGGTTGTAGCTACCTTTGGTGGCTTGTATCCTAGTGCTAGTTTTGGTTCTGCTGAAATTTACGTCCTTGGGACTTTGTTACTTTTCAGAAGTTTATTTTCTCACGTCGTCGGCATGGCGGACAGTGAGAAAAAACGGGGGGGGAAGGCCGAGGGTAAGGGCAAGGGCCCTGGTAAACCCAAGTCCTCGTCTTCCACGTCTTCTGCTAAGAACCCCATATTACATGTTTCTGATCCTAAGCCTAACACTGTCTTTTCGGTGCCTATTTCGGTGCCGGAGGAGACTCCTTCTGGCTCTCAGACGTCAGGTTCGGCCGCCAGTGCGTCCGTTCTACCCTTGGTCTACACCAGAGTCTAGCGCTCTGGTGGCTTATTTCTGCTTTGCTTCCAGAGATCCGTACCCTCGTCCGTGCACGTTTTGCGTGCGGACCCTGTGGCCAGCTCCTTCTCCCTCCCGGGGGTATGCGACCCTCGCTCGTTGGCTTCTCTGGTGACGCCGGCTTCATCGGATTCCGGATGTGTTTTCCCCGGGTCTTCGCCGCTCACTTGCGTTTCATGTGTGTGTGTTTTCAGGTTGTGTACATTACGGGTTGATCGAGACCTGCGAACAAAAGAAAAACAAACCTTTCACACGCACGTGCCCCACTCAGTCAAGAACTTTCATGCCACGATCGGTATCGTCAAATTGGCCACGTGCCTATAGAGGTTAAGTGTCTGACCAGTCGGTATGGCCAGTCAGGCGTGCAGTTGAACACTCGAGTCCAGCTAATTGCGATCTCTGCTAGACGGTCCGGGTGGCCACAGGCGCCAATCAAGTGCTTACACTGCGCTTCAGTCTTCTGCAATCTAGTCAGGCATGCAATTTAACACTCGAGTCCCGCTAATTGCGATCTCAGCTAGACGCCCCGGATTTTCTACAGGCGCCATGAAGTGCTTCAGCTTCTTGCGTTATAGCAGGTGGCAGAAAAAGCAAACAATCAAAGAAGAAATCTACATGCTTTCTGCCAAAGACAAAACACGTGTCAACTCAGACTCACACAAAGCAAAACAAAACAAAAAAAGCTTATCCATGTAATTGACACATCTAAAAATGTAAACGTCAACCAATGATTATGATCCACCAATCATTCTGATCTAACTATCGTTGGTGTCAAATAGTAGGTTGTCAATATAAGACCAGCGCTAAACCCAACATGTATTCATTACATGATTGCAAACGAGAGAAAGCTAGAGCTACGATGTCTCCCCCCCCCCCCCCCCCCCCAATGGCAATGTGATCCCAACCAACGTAAGCGCAGAAAAGACTGTGTGTGATAAAGTGTCTGTGTGTCAGAGACTGTGTGTGTGTGTGTGTGCGTGTGTGCTTGCCATCTGCTGATAAAGGAAAACGTGTCATCGCAGTTAATCTTTTGAGAACTTAGTTGCCAACAGAAGCGTCACACTTGCGAGAAACGCTGTAACACATACACATGAACATTGTAGCACAACCACATGCCAGGCATGCGTGTGCACGCACACACACACACACACGCACGCACATGCACGCACGCACACACACGCATACACATGCACGCTCACACACACACATGCACTCACACGGCAAACGCACACACGCCAACATGACGCTCACAGGCTTTTTGTGACCAACAAGGGAAATAACCGCGTTTTTCTCTGACTCGGAAGAGAACGTGGTTTCTTCCCTTTAATTGGACCCCAAACTGCATCGCGAATCGGATATATCGCGATCAAAAATGTTTGGACCCCAAAGACCGCGAGTTAATGGAAGTCTGCTGTATCACCTATTTTTTTATCACCTTTTTTTCTCTCGTGAAAATGTGATGACACTTCAGACATGGGATTCTTCCGTAAAATTACGGAATTCCGTAAATTTTTAGGCTTCAGGGATCATTCTTGAGATTCGTGCAAATCCGCTGAGAAAATTTTGGGGTATATGTAGGTATAGACCCAAGTTTTTCGGCCGGTCCGCTGATCGCGACGCTCCATTCCATACTATTCTTGAACGGTTGGTTCATAAAACGGTCAGACTGTTGCTGGTCGATCCGTATGGGAATGCGCTCTGTGTCTTTGTCTCCCACAGTCACCGTTTCAACGTAGCTATCGGGGATTCAGTATAAGCATACCGTATGAGAATGATTCGGCGCCATTTTTACATCGCTTCGAGCCACTTGCCAAAATGATGAGGAAGCTAAAGCGAGACGAAACCGTTCTATCCCGGGAAATTGACCAGCAGAAGTACAAGAAAAATCTCTGGAGATTCGACTGGCTCGATGAAGTTGTATCATTGAGCTGGAAATACGAGAAAGGCCAGAAGACACAAGACGTGAAACTGAAAGTTGGCGATGCTTTTGCTAAAATCAACTTGCCGGGAAAAGCTCAGTGCACTTTGTGCAACGATGTTAATGTTATCAACTACGGTTCCAATGGAAAGACTGCCCTCAAAAGCCACTTGAAAAGCAACAAGCACCTGACTATCCTGGAAACCCAGTCGTGTAATCAGTCACTGGGGTCGTTTGGCACCGACAAGGTAAGAACATTGAAACCACACCGTCACACGCCACCACCCCCCCCCCCCCCCATCTCTCTCTCTCTCTCTCTCTCTCTCTCTCTCTCTCTCTCTCTCTCTCTCTCTCTCTCTCTCTCTCTCTCTCTCTCTTTCTCCTCCTTATTTTGAGTCTTAGCGTAAAATTAATTTGAGAAACATGGGAAGGAAGAGAAAGGGGGGGGGGGGGGGCTATGATTAAGCTGAAATATGCATTTCAGGGCCATTTTTGTGTGTCTAAAACACTAAAAACCTTCAGCTTCTGGGGGCTTCGCACCCAGACCCCGACCAGGGGCGTTGCCCCTGGACCCTACTGGGGGCCTTCTGCGGCCCCTAGACCCCCACCTTTTTTTTCCTTAATTATCACTTTTTCGGAATCCCATGTCTGCACTTTATCTTGCAAAGTGGTGTATACCTAGCAAACGCCCACCCCCTACTTTTACCCGAAATCTGTGCGGAGGGGGGGTGGGCGTTTGCTAGGGATTTTACGGTAAACACAAAACAACTAAGCGTTGAGAAATTGTGAGACATAGATGACAGTTTTCAGGGTTACTAGAAATTCATATAGACATAGACCTAGATAGACATATAAAAGTTCATTATCACAAGAAGAGAAACTCCGGTGTGGTGTATCACAGCATCAAAAAACATACAACATAAAACGTAGGAACATAAAACATACAACATAAAATGTAGGAACATAAAACGTAGGAACATAAAACATACACCATAAAACGTAGGAACATACACCATAAAACGTAGGAACCTTCAACATAAACCGTAGGAACTTGGAACGTACAACGTTGGAACATGTAACATAAACCGTGGGAACATAAAACGTAGGAACATACACCATAAAATGTAGGAACATAAAACGTAGGAATATAACCCGTAGGCACATAAAACGTAGGAACATAAACGTAGGAACATAAAACTTAGGAGCATAAAATGTAGGAACATAAAACAGTAAAATTCCTGGCATGCACATCATTCACTTTTTTGTTCAGCAGATCCACATAAGAAAACGTAAAAGGAGGAGTAAAAAACCTCATGACAATCTTCCTATCACAATGTATCGATTGAACACTGGAGCCATGTGACGTCAGTGGCCGACAAAACTTCATATTTAGGCGGGACTACAATCCTAAAAACTAAAAGGAATTCTAAACGGAATTGATTGATACATATAATATGTTCTAGGTATTTTTGACCAAAATATGACATTTTACACAGATCTCGACAGTCATTGTTCACCTCGACCACTAGCGCGGTCTTGGTGGAACACCGACGGTTTCGATCTGTCATATTTTGGTCAACAATACTAATAACATATAATAACTTTGCAGACTGGAAGACCCAAATCGAAGAGAAGAACGTATGGGCCACCAAACCGTGTCCATGCTGGTGTTCCGGTTGGGCCGAGGTTCTTATCCGCGGTCCCAGTGGTGACGTGGCCTGGATCATGCGCACCGAGAACCTCCAGTGCCAGACTGGTTCCCACGGCGACCCCTCCGTGCCAGACATCACGCTGCTCTTCAGCCCCGCAGCGGCCAAGTCGCCGGATACGGATACGGGCAGCAAGCTGGATAGCGGCAGTTTGAAGGAGGAGGACTATGACACTATCCATGCTGATATTTTTGGCTGGGACAGCAAGAGTGAGAAGAGTGAGTTGTGTTTTGTTTTGTACCCCCCCTTTTAAGACTTGCTCTGTTTTAAGACCTGCAGGAGTCTGAGAAAATCAGGTCTTAAAGAGGAGGGGGTCTTAAAATGGGGGTACATTTACACAGGTTGTGAAATAAAAATCTGAAAATCCAGGTCTTAATAAGGGGGGGGGGGGGTCTTAAAAGAGGGGGGCCACTGTACATTGACAGTATCTGCAACTGTGTTGGTTTAATGTTGGTACCATATAGAATCTTCAGGTAGCCACTGTACATTGACAGTATCTGCAACTGTGTTGGTTTAATGTTGGTACCATATAGAATCTTCAGGTAGCCACTGTACATTGACAGTATCTGCAACTGTGTTGGTTTAATGTTGGTACCATATAGAATCTTCAGGTAGCCACTGTACATTGACAGTATCTGCAACTGTGTTGGTTTAATGTTGGTACCATATAGAATCTTCAGGTAGCCACTGTACATTGACAGTATCTGCAACTGTGTTGGTTTAATGTTGGTACCATATAGAATCTTCAGGTAGCAAAAGTTGCATTTGGGAAAGTTGGTGTTAAGTGTTGCAGTTTATGTTTTGTATAATAAGGGTTTCAGAGATGAGAAATCAAGTCATGGTAGACGTGTTGAATTGGTGATTAATTGTATTCTGTGACTGTGGGTTGGTATCTTATCATTTTTGTTTGTTCCAGGCCAGCAGAGTCCTCCTGAAGACCAAGAAAAGGCAAGTACACTGCAATTACCAAAACTAGTTTGGCTATTCGGTCTTGATGCTTTGAACTTTTATAACATGTGGCTTGATTCAGGGTAAAAGACGATGTTCAAAAATAACTGTCGGGTTTTGAATGGGTTGATAAAGAGTTAACCCTTAGGCTGGTTGTCGCGACATATGTCGCGCTACTTTACATATACCTGGCTGTCACGACATATGTCACGCTACTGACTCAGTCTGTTTGGTCGGTTCCGATTACCTCCCATGGATGCAATAACCTATATGACCGTTTTTCTTTATTTTTCTCTCTGTTAATTCACCAGTTGCTATGTAACATGTGTTACAGAATTGCACCAGTGTAAGGGTTAATACTCTTGCTTTTATTGAGTCGAACTTTCCCACGTGACATTATAGGCCAATCACTAGCCAAGGACTGGGCCGCCGAGTGGTAACGCACTTGCGCTCGGAAGCGAGAGGTTGCGAGTTCGACCCTGGGTCAGGGCGTTAGCAATTTTCTCCCCCCTTTCTTAACCTAGGTGGTGGGTTCAAGTGCTAGTCTTTCGGATGAGACGAAAAACCGAGGTCCCTTTGTGTACACTACATTAGGGTGTGCACGTTAAAGATCCCACGATTGACAAAAGGGTCTTTCCTGGCAAAATTGTATAGGCATAGATAAAAAATGTCCACCAAAATACCCGTGTGACTTGGAATAATAGGCCGTGAAAAGTAGGATATGCGCCGAAATGGCTGCGATCTGCTGGTCGATGTGAATGCGTGATGTATTGTGTAAAAAAATTCCATCTCACACGGCATAAATAGATCCCTGCGCCTTGAGTCCGAGTCTGGAGATAGGCGCGCGCTATAAGACTTCTTATAATTATAAACTAGCGAGGGGTGTGTCAGAAACAGGTGGACAAGGAGCATGCTGGGAAAGTTGACCTCGATGAAAGCAAGCCCTCTTCCCCAACCCATAAAAACCCGATAGAGTTATTTCTAGAGTTCGTTATTTCTAGAGTTCGTCTATTTTGTTCAGCTTTTCCAGTGTACCATCCTTTCATTAACGACCAAAAGGATTTTCATATTAATATGATATAATAATAATAATAATAAAGTGCATTTATATTGCGCCTATCCCTTACAAAAAACAAAAATATTTGGCTCTAGGCACATTACAACATGTGTAGGGACTTGGTACAATCAAGTCTGACAAATACAATAACACAATATACAGTCGGTCTCTTAGGTAAAACTGGGAAAAGCAGCTTCGACATTTGAACACTGCTACTAGAAGATCCTCTAACAATGCATACTGCTTTACAATATGCATTTATGTATAAATATAGTTAAAGAACATCGAGTTCGCGATCATGGTGGCCAACATCGAGTTCGCGATCATGGTGGCCGCTGTCTTTCAGTCGCAGCTGATCATATCTGGAACAAACTCCCTTTGTCTCTACGTCTCAGTCCATCTCTGCCTTCTTTCAAAGCAAATCTCAAGACTCACCTCTTCAGAGAAGCATTCTATGATGATGTAGTTGTCGCGACCCTGTGAATGTGCACTTTTCGGATGAACAATGTTTACTGTGTGTGTGTGTGTGTGTGTGTGTGTGCGTGTGTGTGGACATGTGTGGGTGTGTGTGTGTGTGTGTGCGTGTGTGTGTTTGTGTGTGTGTGTGTGTGTGTGGGTGTCAATGTATGTGTGTGTGTGTGTGTGTGTGTGTGTGTGTGTGTGTGTGTGTGTGTGTGTGTGTGTGTGTGTGTGTGTGTGTGTGTGTGTGTGCATTATAATTGTTGTGTATACTGAGAGTTCGTTCCTGTAAGAGCCTCTGGATTTTTGTAACATTTATGTTTTGTTTTTGGTTTTTGTTGTAAAGTGTTTATGATTGTGTTCTATTCCGTCAATGGCGTCATTCTGGTAATGATGTTGTTATTGCTTTTGTAAAGCGCTTTGTGTGTTCGAAAGCGCTATAGAAATCACCATTATTATTATTATTATTATTAATAGGAATTAGAAAAGGTTCTTATAATAAAACTATCTAGCGAACGACGAAGAAGAAGAAGAATAAAACTATCAATGTCGATGTGTAACAAGTCATTCAACGTAAATGGCCAAAGAACAACAACAAAGCAATGATGATAAAACAGATTATACTCAATGGCTGATAACGATGTCTTGGTTTTCATGTGCCTTTCAACTGTATTGTTTTTTGCTTCAAAGAGGTCAGCAGAGGCGGCCAGTGAGATGGAAGTGTCCACCACCTCAAGCTTACGTAAAACCAACTCCACACCGTCCTTGTTGAGCAGCTCTACCGACGACACCTCGCCTGCCGACACCTCATCCGCCAAGCTGAAGGAACCCCTCTTTGCCCAAGACAGCAGAGATTCCACCAGCGTTCAGATACGAGTGGACAGCTCCGACTCACACGCCATGGTGGCGGCACAGAACTTCGAGGGTCTGGAGAAGCTCAAGTCCACTGCGGAAGAGGAGAGAGAGATTGAAGAAAGCGGTGAGCAGAAGAATCTTCCGTCCGAAAGAAAGACGACAGGAGATATGGGGGACGGAGTGAGGCAGACCACCAACAGCTCCACACAGATGAATGTTCCAGCGGAAAGTTGTAGCAAGGAACAAGGTCGTATCAGCAGCAAGCTTCAGGCTCAGCTGAAAGAGTATGATCGCAAAAGAAAGGAGGGGGAAGGGGAAAAAGACAGAGAAACACAGCAGTCACCTTCACCTTCACCCGCTAAAGCCCCTGCATCACCGTTCAAGGCTGGTGGAGAGGGAGGGGCGGTGAGGTTCAGGGCAAGGTCAGGGTCATCGAGCGGCAGTCTGCACCAAGGTCCTGTCACATCGCCCGACAGTTCTAGCTCTTCTTCCATTACGCAGGTATTCCTTTTGTGTGTGTGTGTGTGTGTGTGGGGGGGGGATGACTTGTGATCAGGACTAATAAGGAATGCATCCAGAATGAAGGGCACTTCATATCGGACCTGTTGAAAATGATGTTGCTTTGAAACGTCTGTGTGCTAGTTGTTGCTTGTGTTTGAGAGTCCCGGCATATAGTCAGTGTATATGAGTACACTCTTAAACACAGCAGAGAACCTGTTTGCTTTCCAAAACTGTGTGAGAGTGTTGATGTTACTTTAGACGCAAGACCACGTACACTCCAGTCATCGCACACACATGATTGTATTCTCTCTCCAGGACGACCTGATGGAGCTGAGGATGAAGAAGCAGCGCGGCCACACCATCTCGGTCATGACGCCAGCCGAGGCCAATCGCCAGACAGAGGAGGCGGGGCTGCGGGGAGGGGCGGGGGGCAAGGACGCGGTTGGCATGGTGACCCCAGCGGAGGTGTTTCTACAGCTGTACCACACCCACCCCCTCATCATGGACTCCCATGACCTCCCCCTGCATGTGCCCAACAACGAGGTCAGGGCATTTTGGTGAAAATCAAATCAAATTAATTTTATTTTATTATCTCAAGCATGAGAAATGACAGTGATGGTGCATAATATGAACATTTAAATATATATGTTAAATAATAAAATTATTATTGACTGAACATCTCACTTATGATTGTCAGATAAAATGTGGCCGATTTTCTCTGTTACCTCAAAACAGAAGATGCAAACAAGCCTGCAGGCTGCGTCAATAATGTTTCGTTAGATACTAGTTATCGCCAGAATGAAACCTTCACACTTCCATTTCTGGGTTCTAATCATGGTCTTTTTTTTGTTTTTTTTTGTTTTGACCTCAGTTGCATGCAGGATGCTTCAACCCATATTTTTTGCCCGATAGTTTTTTATTTTTTATTTTTTGATTTTGTAAAGGCGGGGAGCACTAATCATGGTCTTTACGTTGTGTGTTCAGGCCTTCCATCGCTCATTGAAGCTGCTGGACCTTGTGTGTCCCTACGAGACTCACAACATCGGCATCATTTACGTCGGACCAGGCCAGGTGGGATCAACGTTAGCTTTTAAAATTCTTCTCTATTTGTAACAGTTTACTGGTAGGTAGTTGGTCATCAGAAGCAAACCTTTGTACAACTTTTCATGTGAACATTTTTCTGTTGATCCATACAATCCATGATGCTGTTGATTCATTTTATAGATGCACATGTTGGGTGTGCTAGGCTGGAGTGAATGTTTCTTAACGGCAATGTCAAGGCAAATTCACAACCTTGGGCAAAAAAATATTTTGTACTCTGTGTACAGCAGTCCCTCTCATGAATGGACACCCTTGGGCCATAGCAAATCTGTCCGTACATTGCAGGTGGCCGGTCACGGGAAGGGTGCCCACACCACCCCCTCCCCCGTACACAGAGACGCACAAACAAACTGATTGAGTCTATGCTAGCCACAACTTGTGGCTACTAAACGATAACATTAAACTCCTAATATTTTTTAAACATTCTGTAAAAAATGATTTTTGACTCACATGCGAAGCAAAAGTGAGTCTATGTACTCACCCGAGTCGTCCGTCCGTCCGTCCCGCCGTCCGTCCGTCCGTCCGTCCGTCCGGAAAACTTTAACGTTGGATATTTCTTGGACACTATTAAGTCTATCAACACCTGATGTGGCCTGATGGTGTATGGTTACAAGATCTCAAAAAACATGTGCGGCAACTTGACCTCACTTCAAGTTCAAGGTCACAGGGGCCGTAATTGTTGTCTTAAAAACGACCATTTTTCACATTTTCGCATTTTTTTCTGAAGTTATCGAGAATGGCAACCTTAGCTATGTATGCTATACAGGGCAATGTAAGCCCTATCTTTGGACACCAGTTTGGTTGACCTTGCTTCAAGGTCAAGGTCGCAAGGGTCCTTTAAAGTTGGATTGTATACATAGTTTGAAGTGACCTTGACCTTGAACTATGGAAGGTAACTCTTCCAAATCTACATATGTGTGAGGGAAATACATTATACTTACAAAAGTGAGTCTATATACTCACCGACATCGTCCGCCTGTCCTTCCGGGCGTCCGTCCCCCCCGTCCGTCTGTGAAACCTTTAACATTGTATATTTCTTGGACACTATTAAGTCTATCAACACCAATTGTGGCCTGATGGTGTATGGTTACAAGATCTTCAGAAACATGTTTGGCAACTTGACCTCACTTCAAGGTCAAGGTCACAGGGTCCTTCAAAGTTGAAATGTATATATTTTGAAGTGACCTTGACCTTGAACTATTGAAAAATATTGTTTTTCTCAGTTTTATTGTAAAATTATTCTGAAAGAAAGATCAAGGTCTGTTCAGCATGTGAGTCGTGTGGGCTTTGCCCTTCTTGTTATGAATGGTGTTAAAGAGAAGAGATAAAAAAAATATCCTCCAGCAGTCAAGGCAGTGAACGCACTCACCATGCACTGACACGTGTGCAGATGCTTTGCGAGAATAAGCATTGAAAACCAGTTTGAATATAAACCAGCAGATAGAGCTGCATGTCATAATTATTATCTTTTTGTCTGGCTTTGATGACTGCATGTCGATCTTGTGGCAGTAACTTTTCACTCTTCAGTTGGAAATACACTGTACACAACACCGCTCTCACTCTCCATCACTGCCTATCCTAAGCCCTGACAACTGATCCTTGGAAATTGTTTGGAAGAGTACGCCTCTTCGTTTTTCTCCAGTGCTCTTCCTGCCGACAGTGACTCCAGGCACCCCATTGAGTTTAGTCAGCTACCCCCTCCACCCCGCCCCCCTCTCTCTCTCTCTCCCTCCCCCCAGCCACGTACTGTTTGGGTCTGTGGGGAAGGAGATGTCAGCTAATTGAGGCCAGCTGGCTATTCACTCACAACAAAACCAGTTGACCGTGTTTAACGTTTGACACCAATATTGTCATGGGGATGCAAGAAAACTGAAGGGTTCACAGATTAGGTAACCGACTCACGGGTCAAGGCTGAGGGGAAACAAGAATATGGCTTTGTTAAATCTTGTCAATGAAAGAGGTTACACACAGACACGCGTTGCTGAGAATTGAGAGGAAAAAACCTGTTCTGTAAAAATGACGTTAAATCAACGGTGTACAAAGAAGAGAGATAAAAGAAATCCTCAAATCACTGAAGACACAGGCACCCCATGAAAGCATCCACACACATACAGTGGAGTCCGGGTACAACGAATCTCAAGGGAGATACATTTTAGTTCGTTATATCAGTAATTCGCTATAGAGTTTTCAACCCTAAATGGCCTCAAGACAAGTTTTCCCACTCACCTTCAAATGATCGTCCCATCGATCTTTCCTTGGAGAGTACAATCTCTGCATGTTTTCAACAGCTTCATGATATAATCCATAGAGAGGCATAGTTCAAATGTTCACTTTACTGTAATTTTAGAAAGAAAAGAAAAAAAATCAAAGAGACCGCCTGAGTACCAGTCAAACAACTTGTGATAATGCTTGTTTCAGCTACTAGGTACTACCCTGGCCATGTTTCCTCTCAAGACATCAAAGAGACCGCCCCATAGGTTAAACTCGGTCACTGACCCCGGTGCAGGAAGTGTTTCCTCTCTCAGATATGACAGGGGAACCACCTTTCATAGCTAAAACTGGGTCATTGACCCCTGGGAAGAAGGTCAGTGTCAAGGCATCACAGTGGGCCTGCCTTTGATCTCGCCGCACACACAGAGCACACATATTTCCACTCTGTATTCTTCCTTTGATGTGCGGCTTATTTTCATTCTTCATTCTTCGACCGTTTGTTACCGGTATACTTTTACTTGTGTTTGTGTATTTTTGTGTTTGGAGAGAATTATTGACATCAGTTCGTTGTAGCCTTGTGACTTTTAGAGACAAAATGGCTCTGGGGCGATGAAAACGTGTTATTGAATGCTTCAGGCAGCGACTGTCCAGTTTCCATTTGCCCCTTACTCCTCTCTTACCCCTCTAGCTCTTTACCCCCCCCCTCCCCCCTCCCCACTACCTTTACCCAGCCCTCACAGCAGAAACTTCGAATCTGCAAGAAACAGTACACCTTTTCTGAAAGGAAGAATAGTCCTCTTTAATTATCTCCAGAGCTCTTCCAGCTGTCGCCACCATATCACCCTAGCGCTCTCACCACCCCCTCCCCCAGCCACTGTTTTTAAGCAGAAATGTGTCAGCTATAGGCCACTTTCCACTGAGAGACAAAAGCCAAGTGTTCAAGTCAAACTTTTGACACCGACATTGTGAAGGGGGGAGGGGGGGGGGGGGTGTGTGTTACTGTTATGATCAACGAAGAAAACTGAAGAGTGAACAGATCTATGAGGTAACTGACTGTTCGTCTCAATGGTCAAGGCTCAGGGAAAAAAAAGTAAGGGTTTGCTAATCTTGTCAGTGAAATAAGTTGTACATCGCAGCTATTTTTTACCACCACACCAGTTTTGGACTCAACCCCCTCCTGCTGGGTATACGTGCACTCAAGTTAACACAAGATTGACACCACACCTGACTTGCACTGCCGTTTTAACCTTTGTACCAGGAGTCGGATTAGCCATGCTGCTCTGTTATCGATTTGGTCACAGTTGTGGTGAAATCCGATGACCGTCTGTCCGCACATTGCAGGTATGACCTATATTGCAGGTATGACCTACAGTTCGGACCGAAAATAAGTGTCCGCGTCCACGTTTTGCAGGTGTCCGCTTAAGCAAATGTGTCCGTACATGTCAGGTGTCCGCTCACGCTGGGGGCCGTACATTGCAGGGACTGCTGTACCTGATTTTCAGGCAAAGGATGAAAAAGCGAATCTTTCGAACTGCTATGGTTTGTTCAACTGCTAGCTTTTCATGTGAGAATTAACTGTTGATCCACGTACCTTGTTCTTCTCCTTCTTCTTCTGCGTTCATTGGCTGTAACTCCCACGTACACGTGATTTTTGCACGAGTGGGTTTTTACGTGTAAGACCATTTTTACCCAGCCATTTAGGCAGTCATACGCCGCTTTCGAGGGATGCATGCATGGTATTTTGGTGTTTCTATAACCCACGGAACTCTGACATGATCCACATATCTAATTTTCAGGCCAAGGATGAAAAAGGAATCCTGTCGAACCGCTACGGGTCGTCGCGCTACATCGAGTTCATCCAGGGCCTGGGTCACATGGTGCGCCTGCCGGAGCCTGACCAGGAGGTGTCCAGCTACGTGGGAGCCTTGACCAGTGCCGACGGGAAGTTCACCTACACCTGGCACGACGAGTCCATGATGGGTGGGTGGCAAGTACAACAGTCAACACTGTTTCAGAACAAATGACCGGCTCCGAGGCCTCGTGGATAAGACATGGACCTCCTAAGCGGAAGGTCGTTGGTTCGAATCCCGGCCAGGCCAGTTGGGTTAAGGGTGGAGATTTTTCCGATCTACCAGGACAAAGGAAGAGAAGAAGAAGAGTGTATGTGATGAAATAGGTTGGGATTAGGGGAATGGTAGGGTGGGAAGAGAAGAGTAGAAAGGCAGGGGGAGAGGGGGGGGGATTACACGCACACCTTTACGAAAAAAGAAGATCAGTTATATTGTTGGAATGACTTGACAAGATAAGATAAAAGGATATAGAACAAGATACTGCAGATGAAAAACAAAAACAAGATGACAATGAAAATGTACTCACTTGAAACAAATAGTAACACGTAAAAAAATAACCGGACCGGTTTGAAAAGGACAGTTTTTAGTTGAAGACATTATTCGCTGTGTGCAGTAATATTCCACATTGCCACCCTGATGCCCAACAGAAAGGGAGACAACAACTACACCTTCAAGAAGCTGCACATCGGCAATGATTACGTCACCATCGTCTACAACGACAGTGGCGAGGACTTCAAGCTGGGGACTCTGACGGTGCGGTGCAGTCACGCTCGACATTTCATTGAACATAGTATAACGAGAAGAAGTATACATTATTTGTAGTTTTCACTCACACCTTTACGAAAATAAGATGATCTGTTGTATTGTCGGAATGTCAAAACATTGTTATTTGACTCCAGTGTGTGGCAGCTATAGTTCATTGAAAGAATGTGTTTTCTTATTCTTGCATGCTCCTTATTTAAATTATTTTTTATTCCCTTTTGACAGTGCAAGGCCTTAAATGTTATTTTTGCGCTCTGTTGTTTTGCAGGGTCAGTTTAACTACGTGAACATCGTCATTCGGCCACTGGACCATGGCAGCAATGCCGTCACTCTGCTGGCCAAACAAGGTAAACTGACCTCTTATGCATGCTGAATTTGCATATTATGCCACACCCCTTTCACAGCCCATGCCCCCGCAACTCCAAGACAAATAATGCCATTGCTTATTCTATGACACACCAACATTAACTGCAGCTTTTTTGCAGTTGCTAGAAGTTATCACTGCTTTTTGGTAGATTTGCATTATGACACAGTGACACACACGCATACACTCACATCCCCCGCACACACACATCCCCCACACACACACATGCGCACACACGCATGCACACATACACATACACACGCACGCACACATGCACACACACACACCTGTCAGCCTGTAAAATATGCTTTTAGTTTTGAGATGACTGGACTTTTAGGATCATGCTTTTGCTGTGATTGTATGCATGCATTTTGAAATACCATGTATGCCTCCTCTCTGTGAAAAAGTATTAACCACTTAATCTTGTGTGGGTGGGGTTTGCTTTCTTGTTCTAGAATCGTTTGTGGATACTATCTCGGCAGGTATGGTTTGTTTGTGAGCTGTGGGTCCAATTAACCACTAATCTTACTCAAGTGTTTGTGTTGTTCAGAAGTTTGATGCCTTAACTATGAATGAGTTACCTGTGACTTGTCCTGATGAGGTCTAACTCGACCACTTCTGCTTTTAATGGGCCAGGGTGTGACCTTTGGTGTCCGACCAAGGCATTGATTTTGACCACTTCTACTCATAACGGGCGTCCCGGCAAAGAGCAACCCCTGGAATTGGCACCACTGCACTTCCCTGTCCATACATATATAACGAGCTATGCTCTCATTAGCGGTTATGTGACTCTGCATACACGTTTAACAAGCAAGGCTCTCATTAGTAGAAATTCTTTGACTGTGTGCCAGCGTGTTCAAGTTGACTTTTTTAAACCTTGCATTATACGGACGCAACTGTGGCAACATTTTTCTTGAGCAACTTCAACTGTCATCTTGTGTTGTGCACAATAGAGGAAGTCGCTCTGCTGAACCAGTTTAAACCCATTTAGGGCAGTCCTGAAAAACATGCGCCGCCACTGGAGATTGGTTCAGCATCCGCGCACATTACTTGCATGCGACCACAACTGTCAGGATGCCCATAATGGGTAGAAGTGACTGAACTAGATGCCATCAGCATTACTTGGGTTGCGGTCTTGTTCCCTGTGCATTTTCTCCTAACATTGTATTACCCATGGATTGTCATTTCAGGGGAATGATGGAAGTAGATTTGTAAACAAGTTTTTTGCCTTCAAAATACAATGGAACCCCCCTATTGAGACCTCCAAAATTCAGAGAAATTCAGGTCTTAAAAAGGGGGGAGTCTTAAAATGGGGTACATTTACAGAGGTTATGAAAAGACAAGAGGCGAAGCCTTCAAGGCTCACGTAAGAAATCGACAAACAGTAACACAAACTCAATCACTCAGTCACACATACACACACACACAGTAAGCATAGGTGACACTGTGCAAGAAAGCGAGACACTAGATCTAGATCTGTCTGTCTGCATGTAGCCTACTTACAAAGTTACAGGGACACGACTGCCAACTAGTCTCGGCCCGCACAAAAAAACAATGACCGAGACGTTCAGTAATTCCTTTGCGTGACGTCTAACCCTCTTACGCCATAATGTGACGTCTTCAAATGACGAAATGTTAAAGTTTCTACCACAGACATACACACGCACGCACATACGCACGCACATACGCATGCACGCACGCACAGACAGACAAAGTTACGATCGCATAGGCTACACTTACGTGAGCCAAAAATGTGAGAAAACATTGGTCTTACAAGGGAGGGAGTCTTAAATTGGGGGGTCTTAAAAGGGGGTTCCACTGTAGCAGCTTCATTTGTATAACGAAGTATTAATGTCCTTCCACTCCATACTGCCGTCTGTGAAATGTACAGTGGAACCCCCCTTTTAAGACTCCCTCCTTTTAAAGACCTTAGTTTTTTTAATTTCCTATTCATATCCTGTGTAAAGTTACCCCCATTTCAGACTCCCTCCTTTTTAAGACCTTAATTCTTTTAATTTCTTATTCATAACCTGTGTAAAGTTACCCCCATTTCAGACTCCCTCCTTTTTAAGACCTTAGTTTTTTTAATTTCCTATTCATATCCTGTGTAAAGTTACCCCCATTTCAGACTCCCTCCTTTTTAAGACCTTAATTCTTTTAATTTCTTATTCATAACCTGTGTAAAGTTACCCCCATTTTCAGACTCCCTCCTTTTTAAGACCTTAGTTTTTTTAATTTCCTATTCATATCCTGTGTAAAGTTACCCCCATTTTCAGACTCGCTCCTTTTTAAGACCTTAGTTTTTTTAATTTCCTATTCATATCCTGTGTAAAGTTACCCCCATTTTCAGACTCCCTCCTTTTTAAGACCTTAGTTTTTTTAATTTCTCTATTCATAACCTGTGTAAAGTTACCCCCATTTTCAGACTCCCTCCTTTTTAAGACCTTAGTTTTTTTAATTTCCTATTCCTAACCTGTGTAAAGTTACCCCCATTTTCAGACTCCCTCCTTTTTAAGACCTTAGTTTTTTTAATTTCCTATTCATAACCTGTGTAAAGTTACCCCCATTTTAAAACTACCTCCTTTTTAAGACCTAAGTTTTTTGAGTCACTTGAGAAAAAGTGACTCTATGTAATCGGTCAGTGTTAGTCTGTCCGGCCGGCCGTCCGGCCGGCCGGCCGTCCGGCCGGCCGTCCGTAGACACCACCTTAACGTTGGACTTTTCTCGGAAACTATCAAAGCGATCGGGCTCATATTTTGTTTAGTCGTGACCTCCAATGACCTCTACACTTTAACGATGGTTTCGTTGACCTTTGACCTTTTTCAAGGTCACAGGTCAGCGTCAAAGGAAAAATTAGACATTTTATATCTTTGACAAAGTTCATCGGATGTGATTGAAACTTTGTAGGATTATTCTTTACATCAAAGTATTTACATCTGTAGCCTTTTACGAACGTTATCAGAAAAACAAGGGAGATAACTAGCCTTTTCTGTTCGGCAACACACAACTTAACGTTGGGCTTTTCTCGGAAACTATAAAAGTGACCGGGCTCAAATTTTATGTGAACGTGACTCCCAGTGACCTCTACACTTTGACGTCTGCTTTGGTGACCTTTGACCTTTTTCAAGGTCACAGGTATGTCTTGAAGGAAAAAAATTGAAATATCATATCTCTGAAACTATTCATCGGATTTGATTCAAACTTTTTAGGATTATTCTTTACATCAAATTATTTACATCTGTATTGTGTTGTGAATAGCAATTTCTTCCTGTCCATCTGATGCCTCATATAATATTCAGAACTGCGAAAGTGACTCGATCGAGCGTTTGCTCTTCTTGTTTAATTTCCTATTCATAACCTGTGTAAAGTTACCCCCATTTTCAGACTCCCTCCTTTTTAAGATCTTAGTTTTTTTAATTTCCTATTCATAACCTGTGTAAAGTTACCCCCATTTTCAGACTCCCTCCTTTTTAAGACCTTAGTTTTTTTAATTTCCTATTCATAACCTGTGTAAAGTTACCCCCATTTTCAGACTCCCTCCTTTTAAAGACCTTAGTTTTTGGCTCACGAAGTGTAGCCTATGCGATGCTAACTTTTGTCTGTCTGTGCGTGCGTGCGTGCGTATGTATGTATGTATGTATGTCTGTCTGTGGTAGAAACTTTAACATTTGAAGACGTCATATTACATTGACGTCACATTATGACGTACGAGGGTTAGACGTCACGCGATGGAATTACTGAAAGTCTCGGTGATTGTTATTTTGAGCGGGCCGAGACTATTTGGCAGTCGTGTCCATGTAAGTAGGCTACATGCAGACAGACAGATCTAGATCTAGTGTCTCGCTTTCTTGCACAGTTTCACCTATGCTCTTTCTCTCTCTGTGTGTGTGTGTGTGTGTGTGTGTGTGTACTGTGTGTGTATGTGTGACGGAGTGATTGAGTTTGTGTTACTGTTTGTCGATTTCTTACGTGAGCCTTGAAGGCTTCGCCTCTTGTTTTAATTTCCTATTCATAACCTGTGTAAAGTTACCCCCATTTTCAGACTCCCTCCTTTTAAAGACCTTAGTTTTTTTAATTTCTTATTCATAACCTGTGTAAAGTTACCCCCATTTTCAGACTCCCTCCTTTTTAAGACCTTAGTTTTTTTAATTTCCTATTCATATCCTGTGTAAAGTTACCCCCATTTTCAGACTCGCTCCTTTTTAAGACCTTAGTTTTTTTAATTTCCTATTCATAACCTGTGTAAAGTTACCCCCATTTTCAGACTCCCTCCTTTTTAAGACCTTAGTTTTTTTAATTTCCTATTCATAACCTGTGTAAAGTTACCCCCATTTTCAGACTCCCTCCTTTTTAAGACCTTAGTTTTTTTAATTTCCTATTCATAACCTGTGTAAAGTTACCCCCATTTTCAGACTCCCTCCTTTTTAAGACCTTAGTTTTTTTAATTTCCTATTCATATCCTGTGTAAAGTTACCCCCATTTTAAGACTACCTCCTTTTTAAGACCTTAGTTTTTTAATTTCCTATTCATATCCTGTGTAAAGTTACCCCCATTTTCAGACTCCCTCCTTTTTAAGACCTTAGTTTTTTTAATTTCCTATTCATAACCTGTGTAAAGTTACCCCCATTTTCAGACTCGCTCCTTTTAAAGACCTTAGTTTTTTTAATTTCCTATTCATAACCTGTGTAAAGTTACCCCCATTTTCAGACTCGCTCCTTTTAAAGACCTTAGTTTTTTTAATTTCCTATTCCTATCCTGTGTAAAGTTACCCCCATTTTCAGACTCCCTCCTTTTAAAGACCTTAGTTTTTTTAATTTCCTATTCATAACCTGTGTAAAGTTACCCCCATTTTCAGACTCCCTCCTTTTTAAGACCTTAGTTTTTTTAATTTCCTATTCCTAACCTGTGTAAAGTTACCCCCATTTTCAGACTCTCTCCTTTTAAAGACCTTAGTTTTTTTAATTTCCTATTCCTAACCTGTGTAAAGTTACCCCCATTTTCAGACTCCCTCCTTTTAAAGACCTTAGTTTTTTTAATTTCCTATTCCTATCCTGTGTAAAGTTACCCCCATTTTCAGACTCCCTCCTTTTAAAGACCTTAGTTTTTTTAATTTCCTATTCATAACCTGTGTAAAGTTACCCCCATTTTCAGACTCCCTCCTTTTTAAGACCTTAGTTTTTTTAATTTCCTATTCCTAACCTGTGTAAAGTTACCCCCATTTTCAGACTCCCTCCTTTTAAAGACCTTAGTTTTTTTAATTTCCTATTCCTAACCTGTGTAAAGTTACCCCCATTTTCAGACTCCCTCCTTTTAAAGACCTTAGTTTTTTTAATTTCCTATTCCTAACCTGTGTAAAGTTACCCCCATTTTCAGACTCCCTCCTTTTAAAGACCTTAGTTTTTTTAATTTCCTATTCCTAACCTGTGTAAAGTTACCCCCATTTTCAGACTCCCTCCTTTTTAAGACCTTAGTTTTTTTAATTTCCTATTCATATCCTGTGTAAAGTTACCCCCATTTTCAGACTCGCTCCTTTTTAAGACCTTAGTTTTTTAATTTCCTATTCCTAACCTGTGTAAAGTTACCCCCATTTTCAGACTCCCTCCTTTTTAAGACCTTAGTTTTTTTAATTTCCTATTCATAACCTGTGTAAAGTTACCCCCATTTTCAGACTCCCTCCTTTTAAAGACCTTAGTTTTTTTAATTTCCTATTCCTAACCTGTGTAAAGTTACCCCCATTTTCAGACTCCCTCCTTTTTAAGACCTTAGTTTTTTTAATTTCCTATTCATATCCTGTGTAAAGTTACCCCCATTTTCAGACTCGCTCCTTTTTAAGACCTTAGTTTTTTTAATTTCCTATTCATATCCTGTGTAAAGTTACCCCCATTTTCAGACTCCCTCCTTTTTAAGACCTTAGTTTTTTTAATTTCCTATTCATATCCTGTGTAAAGTTACCCCCATTTTCAGACTCCCTCCTTTTTAAGACCTTAGTTTTTTTAATTTCCTATTCATATCCTGTGTAAAGTTACCCCCATTTTCAGACTCGCTCCTTTTTAAGACCTTAGTTTTTTTAATTTCCTATTCATATCCTGTGTAAAGTTACCCCCATTTTCAGACTCGCTCCTTTTTAAGACCTTAGTTTTTTTAATTTCCTATTCATATCCTGTGTAAAGTTACCCCCATTTTCAGACTCCCTCCTTTTCTCAGATTTGTGGAGGTGGTGAAAGGATCACCCCCCGCGGGTTAGGGGGAAGAATTTACCCGATGCTCCCCAGCATGTCGTAAGAGGCGACTAACGGATTCTGTTTCTCCTTTTACCCTTGTTAAGTGTTTCTTGTATAGAATATAGTCAATTTTTGAAAAGATTTTAGTCAAGCAGTATGTAAGAAATGTTAAGTCCTTTGTACTGGAAACTTGCATTCTCCCAGTAAGGTCATATATTGTACTACGTTGCAAGCCCCTGGAGCAAATGTTTGATTAGTGCTTTTGTGAACAAGAAACAATTGACAAGTGGCTCTATCCCATCTCCCCCCTTTCCCCGTTGCGATATAACCTTCGTGGTTGAAAACGACGTTAAACACCAAATAAATAAAGAAAAAGTGGTGAAAGGGGGGTCCCACTGTAGCACAGCTTGTTGAGAGGGTAACCCTCTGAAGTTGCTGTGGACAAACATGTTTCTGCTGTCTAACAATGAGATCAAGTTTTGAATTAGAGTGAAACAGCTTGTTCATTTTGTTCTCCAATTGACAGTATATTTGAAATCCACAAACAAATAGACTGCCAGCGTTCCAAAATTCAGAATAAAAAACCCAAGGAAGGGTACTTAATGGAACGTTTAATTATTGTAAAAACAAAACATTACAGACATGTAATGTTTTGTTTTGTCAATAGTTAACATTCCAATAACTTACCTTTCTTGGTTTTTTTATTCTGACAGTTTATTTGTTCACAATGAAATTCTTCTTGCTCTTCAATCCTATTCACATTTTATCTGTTCACAATCATAGGGAAAAATTGTAGATCTCTGAAACTGACATGTGTGTTTGAATTTTAATATTCTTCACACGGTTCTGTGTAGAGAGAAACAAAGAACAAACGAACAAACTTTATTTTATAACAAAAAGACCAAAAAGCACTGTACTCACATTAAAAAGACAAACACGGAACAAATAACGGCGACGTTTCTGTTCGCTCTCACATGCAGTCACCATTGTTTATTTGCTTTATTTTATAAGCCAAAGTGTGTATGCATGTGTGTGTCTGTAACTGCCCTTTGATTATGACAAATATTGGAGTGTGTGTTGTTAAGGTTTTTGTGTTTATGTGTGTGCATTGCCATTTGTGTGTTTGTGCATGTGTGTGAGTGCACATCTTCACAAGTGCATGTTAGTACATACATGCATGTGTGTTGGAGTGGGGAGGGGATAAGTATGTATGCTCAGTCAGTAGCAGCGCTGGCTTGAAACCAGTTCTCGCTATTGGCATGGGTTTGAACCCCCATGTTCTACAAGGGATTTATTTAAAAAAAAACAAAAAAACTTTGTGCATCAAACTCTCCTTGGTGTCACACGCATGTGCACGATAAAGATCCCAAGTTCACAGCAAAAGTGTCAGGGCTTGGAAACATGAAATCACACATGCAGGAAAACATAATAATAATACGAGAATTTATAACGCGCACATATCTCACCACAAGATGACTCAAGGCGCACTCATACACATTCTTTCGCATTAACAACTCAAGCACACTCATATACACTTACGCATAAATTACATGAAGATGACAAGGCAACAACACAAAGAGAGACACGGCACTCAAAAGTAGCATGAAAAAGAAAAGAAAATTTCAAATAATAATTACGTGTATGTAACTTGGCTATTTACAAACATGTGGTATTTCCTATAGGTTCCTTAAATATAGGAACTTATACTATAGGTTCTTATATAGGAACTTAAAAAGAATGCCTGCTCAGTTCTTATAAGAACTTACCAGGATTACAAACAAAACTTATAACTACTTGTAGCAAATTTCTGGGGATTTTTTTGTCCATCCCTATATTTCCCCTTAAGTTTTACCTCAAATCCTGACATTTTTGTAAACCCTGTTATGGGTATATTAAGTTTCTATAAGGATTTGGTACAAGTTCCTTTAAGTTTTCTATAAGTTATTTTGGTTTGGGATACTAGGCGAAGGCAGTATAAGGACATCAGTTCCTATTCCCCATGCTTCAAGAGCTTTGCTTTCCCACAGCCCAGAATCGCTCAGCTTTGTGTTCCCACAACCCAGAATACCACAGCTTTCTTTGTGTTCCCACAACCCAGAATACCACAGTTTTCTTGGTGTTCCCACAACCCTATGTTCCCACAGCTAGCCCTGTGTTTGTTCCCATGGCCCTGAGTTCCCACAGCCAAACCTTCTGAGAGTTGTGTTTTCATGAGGTGTACAGATATTTCAGCATCATTCTGTGTTAGAATTATAGGCTATGGTAGGGTGAAGATTAACAATACTGTGAGAAAAAAGGTCTTCATAAACAAGAACACAATGCACTGTTTGTAATCGTAAAGCATTGATGTTTTTAAATTTGTTAAATGACCCAATTGGAACATAAAACCACAGGATTAAGTAAGTTAAATGTATTTGAAGTTAGGAAAATAGATGCTTATACAGTGGAACCTGTAATGGCGACCAGCTCTCGATAACAAACACCTGTCCAAAAGCGACGATATCTGTTCTCTATAATTCACCTTTTCATAACGACCACTTTGGGTCTGTCCCTTTGGTGGTTGTTTTAGACAGGTTTCACTGTAGTGTATATTTTGGTGGTTGTTTTAGACAGGTTTCACTGTAGTGTATAGTTTGGTGGTTGTTTTAGACAGGTTTCACTGTAGTGTATAGTTTGGTGGTTGTTTTAGACAGGTTTCACTGTAGTGTATAGTTTGGTGGTTGTTTTAGACAGGTTTCACTGTAGTGTATATTTTGCAGATAGGAATTGTGACATTGATTGGCACTGTAAAATTACGACTCTCGCATAGTAATGTTATAGTTCTTGATGCTGTCAAGCTGCTTGTAATATTATAGCAGTAGTGTGATTTTGTGCGTGATAGCCATGTTGAAGCTGTTATACATGCCAGTACCTCAGTTATTTAAAAGTTGTTCGTAATAGACAAACTCTGGAAATAACTCTGTTGGGGTTGTATGGGTTGTGAAAGAGTGCATACTCATCCTTATATTGAGGCAAACTTTCCACACATGCTCCTTGTCCACATGTTTCAGACACACTCCTTGCTAGTGATTGGCCTATTATGTCATGTGGGAAAGTTTGCCTCTCTTGATTTTAAAGAGAATTCACTCTTTCCCAACCGATGAAAAATCCTGACAGAGTTATTTCCGAACATTGTGTATTCTTTGAAAGCAGCGAAATTGTAAGAGTGTTCATGATTTTGTTTCCAGACATAGCAGACATTCTGGGTCACACCCACCCCAAGATCATCTCCGACACCAACCTGGCCTTACTCGTACGACAGATCGCTGTGCACTGCAACGTAAGTTGGCTTATTTGCGCATGTTTGTGTGCGTGCGTGTGTGTGTGTGTGTGTGATGGAGATGACCAATTTGTCCTTTGTTGGGGGTATGCAGTGCCCGGGCTGGTGGACAACTGTGCCAAAGGCATTGCACTTCTACTTAATTGTTAATGCACAAGTGAATTGACCGTGGTGAGGATAAGCTTTTTAGATTATTTGATGTGAAAATTACAGATTTTTTTTTGGTCAAAGTTTGTGGGATTTGTCCTCCTGTATGCATGAACTTATAGATCAATTGTATTTTGTGTAGCTACCTGCTTATAGCTATGATGCAGTTGTATTGAGACTCAAAAAGGGCACCAGTCTTCATGTTTTACAGTACGTACTCAGAAATGTCAAACACTTCATAACCTCCAGAGTTTTCCCCAAGTTTACATTTTATATCCTCTCCTTTGAGTGTGAATCGTTGCACGTGCATATGCTCTTACACTGCACAGGTATAATGAAAATGTCTTTGGGGCTTTGAAAGTACTTGGAAATGTTATTCTCATAGACTGGCAGCGTGTGAACATTTTTTTTAATATATATATACCCCCTTTTAAGACCCCTTCTTTTAAGACCAACCCTTTTTGACTCACATGCGAAGCAAAAGTGAGTCTATGTACTCACCCGAGTCGTCCGTCCGTCCGTCCCCCCCGTCCGTCCGGAAAACTTTAACGTTGGATATTTCTTGGACACTATTCAGTCTATCAGTACCAAATTTGGCAAGATGGTGTATGATGACAAGGCCCCAAAAAACATACATAGCATCTTGACCTTGCTTCAAGGTCAAGGTCGCAGGGGCCATAAATGTTGTCTAAAAAACAGCTATTTTTCCCATTTTTCCCATTTTCTCTGAAGTTTTTGAGATTCAATACCTCACCTATATATGATATATAGGGCAAAGTAAGCCCCATCTTTTGATACCAGTTTGGTTTACCTTGCTTCAAGGTCAAGGTCACAGGAGCTCTTCAAAGTTGGATTGTATACATATTTTGAAGTGACCTTGACCCTGAACTATGGAAGATAACTGTTTCAAACTGGAAAATTTTTAATTAAATTTTCATTTGATTAATATACTTACCCGAATCACATGATTAGCATTGACATACTTAGAGATGCTAGGTCCTGATAAAAGCTTACCCGTCTAAGTTTAAGGGAAGCAACCTCAACTAAAAAAGTGACAGCACCATGGTACTTGCCACCCGCGGTTGCCTCCCATTAGTGGGTGAACTACGTCACTACTGGTGCCTGGTCACATGATACACAGATCAATCGACTTATAGAATACTAAGAAACTATAAAGCGGGGCAGGCGGGAGGGAATTACCCATGTGATTCGGGTAAGTATATTAATCAAATGAAAATTTAATTAAAAATTTTCCATTAAATTACATATTCTTACTCCGAATCACATGATTAGCAGATAACTCCAACAAGGTGGTGGGTAAGATCAAAAAAGTTCAAACTCACTCTTAAGTTCTGGAAAGACATTGTCCTGCTGCCACCAAGGCAGGGAGGGACCTTGAACCATCCTGGCATAGTGCAGCGATGTCTCTCAAATAAAAACTGATAAAAACATCGTCTGAGCGCCAGTAAGCGGTGCGTAAGACGTCGTCTAGCCTCCTAGACCGTAAGACGGCCAAGGAGGAAGACCAGGCTCTTGATTCGTGAGCTCGTGCAGAGCGGAGGGGAAAGCTAGGCTGCGACCCCCCCCCCTTTCTAGACAGGTCCCATGCATAGGCCTGTTTAATTGTAGCCGACACCCACCTGGCCAAGGTTGTTCTCGTAATATCCTTATCCATAGTGGTGTTCAAAGAGATGAACAAAAGCTTCTGAGAGCTCGACCGGATAGAACTAGTACGGGAGAGATAGGCCTCAAGAGCCCTAACCGGGCAGTTGACCATATCGGGATCATTCATGGCCAGGATATGTGCTAAAGGCTTCACCATAATCAGCGGAGAGGGCTGGCCTGGAGATTGGTTCTTAGCCAAGAAGCCCTCTCTGATGCGCAAGGAAATAGAACCATCGCGCTCTCTAGAGATGTCCTGAGGACTACCTGAAAGAGCGTGAATCTCGCTCCCCCTACGAGCCGTAGCCAGGAGGAGGAGAAAAAGAGCCTTCCTAGTAAGGTTAGGAAGACTAGAGTCAGCCAGAGGCTCGAAAGCCGAAGAGCGCAAAAACTCTAAGACCAGAAAGAGGTCCCATTTGGGCAAAGCGGAACGCGTCTTGACCTCCTCAAGGGCTGCCCCCTTGATCACCCCAGCGATTACTGTACTAAGGCTGATGGAGTGACCGATTTGCTTAAGGGTCGAAGAGATTGCCGATCTACGGACCTTCAGCGACGCAGAGGAAACTCCCTGCGAGGACAAATCGGCCAAATGGTTGGCCACATGCATTGTACGTGGTGCCACCGGATTAACTCTGTGAGACTGACACCACGTAACCCAGGATTTCCAGTGAGAGGAATACACCATAGAAGTAGAAGCTCTATGAGAGCGCTGAACTAGGTGCAAGGTGCGTTCTGAAGCACCGGAACGTTTCAAAGCTGACCTCACAGTCTCCACGCGTGAAGGTTTAGAGACTGTGGGTCCTCGTGAGGAACGCCTGTTCGAGGTTGAACAAGCTCTCCCCTCGCGAGAGACAGAGGGATAGGAGGACCCCGAGCCAGCCTCAGAAGGTCCGGAAACCAAGTCTGAGACGGCCACCACGGGGTGATCAGAAGAAGAAGAGGCGGTCCCTCTAGCTCCGCCTTCCTGATCACCCGGCTGAGCAGCTGGAAGGGAGGGAAGGCGTAAGCCTCTAGACCCGACCAAGGGATCTCCAGTGCATTGGTCTCCCAAGCCTCCTGGTCGGGGAAGGGAGACACAAAGATGGGAAGGCGTCTGGAGAATCTGGTGGCGAAGAGATCCACCAGAGGCTTCGGAGCTCGGGACCAGAGACGGAGCAGAGCCCCATGCGTGATGGTCCATTCCGACTGCAACACCTTGTCGGAGCGGCTGAGCGCATCCGCAAGAGTGTTGAGCCTTCCCGGCAGGTACCGTGCCATGAGTGAGATCTGGTGCTGAGCACACCAAGTCAGGATCTCGCAGGTCCTGCGTGAGAGAGTGGGGGACCGCAAACCTCCCTGTTTGTTCACATAAGCGGCCACTGTAGTGTTGTCTGTGAACAGACGGACCCGCTTGGTGACAAGGGAAGGGAGAAACGCGACCAGAGCCAAAAACACGGCCTCCAACTCCAAGGAGTTGATGTGCCATGCGCTCTGCTCCGCAGACCACAGACCGGAGGCCGTGAGCCGTTCCGTGTGCGCTCCCCAACCCAGCAGGGACGCATCTGTAAAGAGGTCCAAGTCGGGAGGGGGAGCCGCGATCGGAACCCCCCTGCAGAGCCAACCCGTGTCCAACCACGGGAGGGATGCAGTCTGGAACCATTCCCCGAGGGGAACCAGCGCGTTCCAATCCACACAGGGAGAATCCACAAACGGCTTCAGCGCGTGCTGAAGTGGACGTTTGTGAGCTCTCCCCAGTGGAACAAGGAGGGCCATGGACTCCATCTGCCCCAAGATGGAGGCCATGGTCCGGAGGGAAGCCCTCGGGAGAAGCAAAGTCGAGCGCAGAAGAGCCTGGAGCTTGTCCACTCGCTTCTGAGAGGGGCGGACCGTCCAGGAGACCGTATCGAAAGACATCCCCAAGTAGGTGAACGTCTGTGACGGTACGAGCTCGGACTTTGCTTGGTTGACCGAGAATCCCAGCAGGCTGGCCTCTCGGAGAACCATCTGGGTGTGCTGAGAGCAAAGAACCTCGCTCTGGCCCAAGATGAGCCAGTCGTCGAGGTAAGCCCTCAGACGAACACCCCGGGCCCTCACCAGTGCGCAAACCTGTCTCACCACCATGGTGAAAACCCATGGAGCGAGAGACAGGCCAAAGGGAAGTGCGCGGAACTGGTAGACTTGATCTGCCCACCGGAAACGGAGCCATTTCCGGTCGGCTGGATGCACCAAAATGTGGAAGTATGCATCCGTCAAGTCTATGGAGGTCGCCCAATCTCCCGGGCGGAGTGCATCTCTGACCGAGGCAGGCGTCTCCATTTTGAACCGAATCGTTCTCAGAAAGGTGTTGAGGAACGATAGGTCCAAAACAGGACGCCAGGCTCCCGAGGCCTTGGGGACGGCAAAGAGCCGCCCGTAAAACCCCGGGGAGCTGTGGTCTGAGACTGCCTCCACCGCGCCCTTCTCCACCAGAGAGGCAACCTCCGAGCGGAGGACGGCCCTTGCCTCTTGTGAGAAGGGTGGCTTGAAGGCTGGAGGAGACCTGGAAAGAGGGGCCTTGTCCTCCAGCCACAGTAAGCGGAATCCCGACCTCACAACGCCCACTATCCATTGGCTGTTCGTAGACTCCAGCCAATGCGACAGCGCCCGTGAAGGGCCCCCCGCCATCACCAAGGTGGAGGGCGGGGGGGGGGTGAAGTCGGGGACGCTTCATTGGGGGTGAGGCTTTCCCTGGGGAGCGCCTCTACCCCTGCCCGAAGAGGATCTCTTGCCCGACCCGCGGGAAGGGGCATGAGGCCTCTTGCGGGAAGCAGGGTGCGGCTGAGCGGAGGTCTTAGTCTGCTTAGACTGAGCCTGCTTAGGCGCGGCCTGCTTCTGCTGCTTCAGATTCTGAAGAGCGAAAGAAGAGAACTGAGTGTCTCTGTTACTCTCAATCTCCTGCTTCCTGGCATCAGAGGCCAGGTGGCCGAAGAGAGAGCCCTCGACCAAGGGCGACGAACGGAGGGTGTTCCTTGTCGACTCCTCAGTGAACTGTGAGTGGGCAAGGAACAAGTCCCTTCTGCACATGACCGCATGAGTGTAGTGCAGAGAGGACAACCTCATCTGTTCTTCATTCACCCTCGCGAGTGTCGAGAGAAGAGTGCAGATGTCTTCCGCGTCCTGCTCCGTGCTCAGAGTAAAGGGCGCCAACGACTCTGTGAGAGCCCGAGAAAGGGCGCGAAGAAGCGTCTCCGAAATGGAACTAAGTTCCAAGAGCTGTCTGCCAACTTCTTCAGAAGCGGAAAGAGTCTGCTCAGAAAGAGGCAGACAGGACTCCTTCTTCAGGGGCTTCGTGAGAAGTGGAAGAAGTTCCGGTGTGACCTGCAAAGGTGCACGCGGAAGCGCAAACAGCGAGAGCAAGTTCCGAGACAACTTGGGCATAGGCAACTTCCTCTGAGCCGCAAGGGGAACAAAGGAGGAAGCCTGAGCAGGAGAGGCTAAATATTCCAAAGCCGGTTCAGGAGCTGAACCATGAGGCACCAGCAAAGGAACTGGGGCTGAAGGTAGACCACCGCCAGAGGTCGTGCCCTTGGCGAAGAGCCTTGAGAACTGAAACGCCACTGAGGGCGACTCAAGGAACCGGAAGTAGCTATCTTCCTCCTTCGCCAACCGGAAGTCAGCCATCGCGGAAGGCGCGGCCGCAGAGGGCATCGCCGAAGCTGTAGCTCCTTCCGGAAAATAGCGGGACGTGACCTCCGCGGCCGCTTCAAGGGCAACCTTGAAATTGGCCGGAGCCCCCGAAAGCGTCTGCTCGTCGTCGAGGGACCTAGCGTCCGAAGCAACGAACGAAGGAGGTGGCGCAAAGCCATCCGAATCCACGAAAGGACGCTGTGCCGAGGGGCCAGAAAACTGACGTCCGTCCCGCTGAAGGTCAACCAAACTCGTATCCTGACTAAGAGGATGAGCAAGGTCAAAGACCGAAGCTGAAGGTCGTGAGGCATCAGCTGACCCAAGCACAGAAGTGTGTGGCGGCTGATGACTCACCTGAGGCAGGAAGCCTGTGTGCCCCAAGGTCATAGGAAGAGAACTGGCCAGTCCGGGCGGAGCCGGAAAAGCAGCCGAAACAGCAGCGCTATACCAGCCCTGTTGCTGCGCAGAATGAGGGCTGACGCCCGGAACCCCATAGGGGTGACCTTCAGTCAAACCAGGAGTGACAGTAGCCTGAGCACTCGAGGAATGACCTGAATGACCTTGAGACAAACCGGGAGTGACAGTAGCCTGTGCACAAGCGGAATGACCTGAATGACCTTGGGTCAAACCGGAAGTGACAGTAGCCTGTGCACTTGAGGAATGACCTCTACCTCCGGAGAGGACAGCTGCCGGAAACGGCTGCTGTGGTAAGGCGTGGTTCAACCCGGACGTGACAGTAGTCTGTGCACTAACCGAGGAATCACTACTCCCGGCCGGAGCCGGGAGCCCAACTGTCGCGGACGACTGCTGGAATAGGGCGAAGCTCGAGCCGGACGTGACAGTAGCCTGTGCACGCGCCGGTGAACCTCTGCCTCCGATAAACGGAAGCGCAGCTGCCGTAAACGGCTGCTGCGAGCACCAACCTTGCTGTGACCTTGTCCCCGGAGGGACATGCACTGTCACACTACCACAAGTAGTAGGCAACGAGTGCAGGTCAGGAAGAGAAGACGAGGGTCCCGGCTGGGACAGTCCACCAAGGTCGCGGTGGCCGGCAGTCTGGTCAAGGGCAGACAAGGACACTGCAGGATCCAAACTCAACAAAGAGGCCAAGGAATGAATGTCGCTAACCCCCGGGCGGGGGACAGTGCTGGCCACAGCGTCTGGCCGTGACATCTCCTCACGTACCAAGCTTCTAATCTCTGGAAGCAAAGAGGAAATCAAAGTAGACACCAGAGCAGAGGACTCTGGTGCCGCAGCCGAAGTAGAACCGGCGGCCTTAGGGGCAGACGCACGCGGTTGAGAGCCGGACGGCAAATCGTCTGGCGCCGAGAACGGTACCGAAAACGAAACTTTACTCTGAGGGTCCGACACAGTGATAAGAGGATTCTTGCTAGAAGACACGGGAGTAGAGGATTTGGGCTTACCAGGGCCCTTGCCCTTGCCCTCAGCCTTCCCCCCTTTCTTTTTGTCGCTGTCGGCCATGTTAAGACCGAGCGAAAAATGTAAACAAACAACTGAAAATAGCAAAGTCCGAACGGACACAAAATTCAGAAGCAAGCAAGCACAAACAACTAACACATGCAAAATAGCAACCGAAAGGAAGCTAAACGCAAGCTAGATAAAGTGTTAAGCGTCCGCACGGACGAAAACAACAGAATAGCAAAGACACGTGTTAGACGACAAATGGCGACCGGCAAGGAAGCCAACAACTACTGAGAACTTCAAAGTCCAACGGACTAGCGAAATTAACAGCAGAACAATAACAAACAAGTCAAGACTGAAAAGGAATGATCTCACCAGCTGCAAAGCCAGCAAGAACGACGGGAGCCGAGGCCGGAGGGTGTCAGCAGACAACGAAAACAGCCAGAGCGAAAAGCAAACACGACCGTCTCTCTCAAGTGATAATAGTCGATTGATCTGTGTATCATGTGACCAGGCACCAGTAGTGACGTAGTTCACCCACTAATGGGAGGCAACCGCGGGTGGCAAGTACCATGGTGCTGTCACTTTTTTAGTTGAGGTTGCTTCCCTTAAACTTAGACGGGTAAGCTTTTATCAGGACCTAGCATCTCTAAGTATGTCAATGCTAATCATGTGATTCGGAGTAAGAATATGTGATTGAATTAAAAATTATGTGGGGCACATGTTATGCTTTCATCATGAGACACATTTGGTCACATATGATCAAGGTCAAGGTCACTTTGACCCTTATGAAATGTGACCAAAATAAGGTAGTGAACCACTAAAAGTGACCATATCTCATGGTAGAAAGAGCCAATAAGCACCATTGTACTTCCTATGTCTTGAATTAACAGCTTTGTGTTGCATGACCTTGGATGACAAGGTCACATGTATTTTGGTAGGAAAAATGTGTAAAGCAGTTCTTAGTGTATGATGTCATTGCTAGGTTTAGCTGAAGGTCAAGGTCATGTAAAGGTCAAGGTCAAGCATGTGAGTCGTATGGGCTTTGCCCTTCTTGTTAAGACCTTGATTTTTCTGATTTTTTGTTCATAACCTCTGTAAATTTACCTCCATTTTAAGACCTGATTTTCTCCTTTTTTAAAAATTTTTTATTATTTTTTTTAAAGGTCTTAAAAATAAAACGCGGGTTAGGGGGAGTCCCATATTGGTTGGGACGAGAAAGAATTTACCCGATGCTCCCCAGAGGCAAGAGGCGACTGACGGATTCTGTTTCTTCTTTTACCCTTGTTAAGTGTTTCTTGTATAGAATATAGTCAATGGAAGATTTTAGTCAAGCAGTATGTAAGAAATGTTAAGTCCTTTGTACTGGAAACTTGCATTCTCCCAGTAAGGTAATACATTGTACTACGTTGCAAGCCCCTGGAGCAAATGTTTGATTAGTGCTTTTGTGAACAAGAAACAATTGACAAGTGGCTCTATCCCATCTCCCCCCTTTCCCCGTCGCGATATAACCTTCGTGGTTGAAAACGACGTTAAACACCAAATAAAGAAAGAACGGTCTTCAAAGAGGGGACCGCCACTGTAGTAGTACATGTAGCACAGGAAACAAGAGACCATTGAATCAGTTTGCCAGAGACGACTGACTGACCGACTGACCTCAATTTTGGCTGACGAGACACACCCACTGAAACCTGAATTTGACTCTCGACGCATTGACAGGAGTGGTAGACTGAGGGCTATGGTTGCTAGAACGTCGTGTTTCCGCAATTCTTTTGTTCCCAGAGCTATCCATGCTTTCAACCAATCACATGTTAGAGGCCTCTATCATGTTTCTCTGTCATAATTATTACTGTACTCTGTTGTTGGGTTATCTGTAATGTATGTATTTTTAGTAACTGTATTACCGTAGTTCAAATGTGCGGTGTTCTAGTCGACATGTGGTGCTTTCACGGTATACCTTGTGTGTGCGTGGATGTGGAGGTGGACTCTTGGACATCTTTTTGTTATCGGAATTATGGTTTTTGTTAAATTGTATTGCTGTTGCTGTTGTTGTTGTGTGAGTGAGTTGTGTGTTGGCAGACTTGACTTGACGGATGACTGTTTGCGTTAGTGAGACTGTGATCATACTCATAATAATCATAATCATACTCACTTATTTTCTTATGATGTTTTTTATTTTTATTATGCATTCTTATTCTTTTGATTGGAAATGAGTATTGTTACAATTTAATTTCCATATGGATTAATAAAATTGAGTTGAGTTGAGTTGAGTTGACAAGTAGTAGTACATGTAGCACAAGTAGTAGTACATGTAGCACAAGTAGTGGTACATGCAGCACAAGTAGTAGTACATGCAGCACAAGTAGTGGTACATGTAGTACAAGTAGTAGTACATGTAGCACAAGTAGTAGTACATTTAGCACAAGTAGTGGTACATGTAGCACAAGTAGTAGTACATGCAGCACAAGTAGTAGTACATGCAGCACAAGCAGTAGTACATGCAGCACAAGCAGTAGTACATGCAGCACAAGCAGTAGTACATGTAGCACAAGTAGTAGTAGTACATGTAGCACAAGTAGTAGTACATGTAGCACAAGTAGTAGTACATTTAGCACAAGTAGTGGTACATGTAGTACAAGTAGTAGTACATGTAGCACAAGTAGTGGTACATGTAGCACAAGTAGTGGTACATGTAGTACAAGTAGTAGTACATGTAGCACAAGTAGTAGTACATGTAGCACAAGTAGTGGTACATGTAGCACAAGTAGTGGTACATGTAGCACAAGTAGTAGTACATGTAGCACAAGTAGTAGTACATTTAGCACAAGTAGTGGTACATGTAGTACAAGTAGTAGTACATGTAGCACAAGTAGTAGTACATGCAGCACAAGTAGTAGTACATGCAGCACAAGCAGTAGTACATGCAGCACAAGCAGTAGTACATGCAGCACAAGCAGTAGTACATGTAGCACAAGTAGTAGTAGTACATGTAGCACAAGTAGTAGTTGAGCTAGCACAAGATGGGACTCCATACAGTGTGCAATTTCTCTTGTCATCTTACCCTTTCCTCTCAGAGTCTGTTATATAGATGTTAACAACTTTGATGAACCTTTTTTCTTACTCTTACTCTTCATGTCCTTGCAGCTCGCTTCTCTGGTGCTGAACCGACAAAGCCACGAGCAGGAGCCCTTTGCTTCCAACTGCCTGGAGAGACTGCGGAAGATCAAGCGTATTCGCGGCAAGGTGACGGATCATTTGAACAAGGACGGAGCCACCACGGGCAAGAACTACGGCACGGGGAGCGAAACTGCTACAGGCTCACACAGCAGTAGCGACAAGATGTTTGTCATCGAAGACTTCACAGATTATGTCTGAGCACTCTGAAGTGTGCATGTCACTTTTTGTGTGTGTATGATTCTGTGGAAAGTGGTGTGTGTGACTGTCAGTATCTATGTGTGTCTCTGTATGCGCTGCAAGAGAACTGACACGAAAGACTGTAGAATCTAAATGTTTCATAGTTCGTTTTGCAACCGCTTATCGCTCAAGTATGACTGTGTGTGCGTCATGAAATATTCATGCAACTTTTCACATATTGCTGTAAAAAGCAGAGTTTTTGATGTGTGCTCTGGAAAGTTACATACAATAGTCAATTGAAGGGACTCGCGCTATAGAAAAGTTATTTATCATTATCATTTATGGTTATTATGTGAGACTCACTGACTGCAGAATTAAAATGCTTCACAGTTAATTTTGCAGCAGCCCAGGAAGGTGGTGCAGGTTTTTTTTTTATCACACAGTGTAGATGTTGTGTGACGGCTGGTGTGAAGCATCTGATAATGTCTTCTTAAGTGATGGCTTCTGTGAGATTTTGTCATGTTTTGTGTAATATGTATGTGTTGTGAAGTATTTGCTTGATATTTTTATTTTTTATTTACAGAAAATGAAAAAATGAAGAGTTTGACATTTGTACTTGAGTCAGTTTTTTGGTTAAATACTCGCGTTCTACCAATCGGCTTCTTGGAAATACAATGTACATGTAGGTCTGAAAATAGCAATGCATGTGGCCACACTTGTTTCTTTCTTTCATTTGAGAGTGACTGAACTGTGTGAGGATATGAGATTGTCAGTGTGTACAACACTCGTGTGTCAATTCTACCAAAGAATGTATTAATGGAATTCTAATTTTAATTTTAACAGTGCTAAATTCCATTAGCACTGTGCATGTACATACACGTATAAGTAAACCTGTGTTCAAGAAAATTTGAAGTGTGTGCATGATTGTATGCGAGTGTGCTGTTGTATGTGTAGTTACCTGCACATGTGTGTGAGCTTTTGTGTGTGTGTGTGTATGTGTGTGTGTGTGTGAGTGTGTGTGTATGTTTGGATGCGCATATGTGATGCATGCATGAATAAATGGTTGATACAAATTTCAAGGTTGCGGCATAAAGCTGATTCAGTTAGTTTACTTATAATGATGATTAAAGATCACTATTTTATTCAGAAACGAAGTCTGTCCCACAGGCTTACCGGGATATTAATTATATGATGTGTGGATCAGTTCACGACCTTACACTGTTTTAACACATTGATGCATAGCTTTCACATGAAACATGAAAAATCCACACTCTCATATTGAAAGAAGAATTCATTAAATTAGTAACATTCCACATCGTTCTAAGGAAGTAGCTACCTTACAAACCCCCCGCGGGTTAGGGGGAAGAATTTACCCGATGCTCCCCAGCATGTCGTAAGAGACGACTAACGGATTCTGTTTCTCTTTTTACCCTTAAGTGTTCTTTGTATAGAATATAGTCAATTTTTGTAAAGATTTTAGTCAAGCAGTATGTAAGAAATGTTAAGTCCTTTGTACTGAAAACTTGCATTCTCCCAGTAAGGTAATACATTGTACTACGTTACAAGCCCCAAGAGCAAATTTTTGATTAGTGCTTTTGTGAACAAGAAACAATTGACAAGTGGCTCTATCCCATCTCCCCCCTTTCCCCGTCGCGATATAACCTTCGTGGTTGAAAACGACGTTAAACACCAAATAAAGAAAGAAAGCTCCCTTAATGACACACACACACACAGTAGTAGTGCTTCCAGACATATGAAAAATCACAACACATCAATGAAATTAACCTTTTATTTCCGTTGAACACAATCAAGATTTACACTTAATTGATTACAAAAACAGGTTACCCAATTTTTACGTGCAAGGGAAAAAAAGCCACATAACACATCACAACAAAATGTTCATCATCACAATTCTTGGAAGTGCTGAGACACTACATCGTACATTTGAATTTAATCAAGAAGTGTTTTGTTCAAGAGCTGGTGATATTAATGCAAAAGAAGTTTAAACAAAATGGCAGATATATATTATATATCTGCCCATTTTCCAATCTCTCCAAAACTCCTGAAAAGTTTTTTTAAAGTTTTCTGTACCATTCAGGAGTCAAGGTTATAATATTCCAGAATACAACTGTACCCTTTTCTTTAACAATGTTACCAGAGGCACACACGCTCATCACAGTTGCAATGTCACCAAGGCTTACTCATCACAGTTGCAATGTCACCAAGGCTTACTCATCACACTGAGTTGCAATGTCACCAAGGCTTACTCATCACAGTTGCAGTGTCACCAAGGCTTACTCATCACAGTTGCAGTGTCACCAAGGCTTACTCATCACAGTTGCAATGTCACCAAGGCTTACTCATCACAGTTGCAATGTCACCAAGGCTTACGTCACCAGACCACTCTTGGCTAGGTGTGAAAAGAAGGAAAAGAGACCAAAACATGAGAAAAATTGAAATTTAGCTTGTGACTGGATGTAACATTATGTCTGCAGAAAAGCCAACCCTTATGAAGCATCAAGAATAGCAATTTGGATTTTTTTTAATTTTCAGCGTAGCAAATGGCAGCTATGTGTCTGTATACAACATGCTTGAACATCATGCTGTGCAGAAAAAAAACAGTGCACACACACACACACACACACCACACACACACACCACACACACACACACACCACACAGACACAGACACACACACAGATATACACACACACACACCACACACACACACAGACACACACTAACTCGCTCACACACACACACACACTAACTCGCTCACACACACACACACACACACACTAACTCACTCACACACACACACACTAACTCGCTCACACACACACACACACACACACACACACACTAACTCGCTCACACACACACACACACTAACTCGCTCACACACACACACTAACTCGCTCACACACACACACCACACACACACACTCGCTCACAAACACACATCTACCTGATTCTAAAATGACATCTACCATGTCTGATAAATCACAACAGTTGTTAGCAATTGTTACATATGAAGGGAATTTGCCATTCCTGTGTATAGGCTGGTCTCACTATACTCTTGTGATATTCTTTTCTAGGGATAAAGATCTGGAGATTGCCTTCATAGTAAATCACATAACATAAACTGACATCCATTAACTATACAAAAATCCCAGTATCACATGGACATATTTTGGTTGGGTCTCATATGCCCAAATCATTCATGAATACACGGCAAACTTTCCATTTCAAGCAAGCAACTTAAGAAACTTACTTTCATGAAAGTAAAGAGAAAATAAAGCAACAACAACAAAACGGCAAAACAACATGTGCATATGAGTTGTTCTTTGCTACTGGTCACAAGTGGGGGTCAGCTCACACGGACGCATTTTTCAATACAGTCTGGGGAAGAAACTGGTCACAAAGTACCCAGTACATGCCAGAGAGATAGAAGAATCAGCACAATCAAAGAAATTACCAAAATCATTCAATAGATATGGAAATATTAAGATTTACTGTGAAAATGCTAGCAAAAATGGCGTCCAAAAACGGGAACGCACACTTGGTGCGTCTTTGAAGACTTACCTCCGTTGTTGAAAATAGTCGTGTTTGTGCTGTTTTTGTTGAAATAGTATCTAATAAAACTGATGCAGTTCTTGAAATGTTGCAAATTATTGTTGTCTTTGTGAAATGCGAGAGTGTTCTGAGGCGCAATCTGCATACGGCTGATGTCCCACATAGGGTACCCCACTTCGATCAGCGTATCACTCCAAATGAGCTTCATAGTAGAAAAGCAGATACACTACCAAAACACTGCATAACAGATAGATCTACAAGACTGAGCCAGAATCATTGAAATTTACTTCCTGTATAAAATATTGCAATCAAATTTGTTCACGCCGTCCCACATGCAACGCAGGTTACCCTCGCCTTCGATTCAAAGTAACTCCACTCTGACTGAATTACCATCGAAACACAGATAACGAACTGATTCGGAGATTACACGCCACACATTTATGATATTTTACACACAAATTTCAACTGTGTTGTTTCGCGATAAACAGCCATAAACAAACAAATGTGGCGCCGTCACGTCGCCTCGGAAGGAGAAACGCAGGTTACCAAGAGGTTGTTTCCGATACCTGTCTGATTAAAATCATCGTTTTTCACGAATGAAGGCTCTTTGGCAGATCTGGCGAGTTGGAAACTGTCTATGAACTTTCATTTAATGTCAAATGCGTACATTCTTGTCGATATTGTTACCTTTGGGTTCATAAAGGAAGTCAATCGTCGTGTTTTTCAAAAGTGACTTCTGTCAGCATAGAACTTACTGTGCTTCGATCATTGACTGAGAAGAATCTTCCGATGACATAGTTCATTTCACTACGCGACTGCAGATCTGCAAGGAAATTTATGGCAGGGGAAATAAGCTTAACTGAAGACGAATAAGCGGAGTAACTGTTCTTCAACGGATTGCTCTCACTGATCTAAATATTTAGATCTTGGCGTCTGCTAGTCTGCTAGTAAGTAGTCTTCGTTCGTGTGAAAGTCATATCTATTTCGACTGTGTGCATCGATCCATGTAGTGAAATGTTGATCTTTGATGATTTGGCAACATAACTTCGCTAAATGTGCTTCGAGTGTATCTCCCCGTTAACCATTTGAAAACGTCTTTTAACAAGACCATGTTTCGACAGCCCAGACGGGGAGGATCCTCGATAGCTCACAGGGTATATAATGTTTTCCGCCGTTTTTTTAAAGAATCCTGTCAAATTTGCTATTCCAAAAGTACCCTATGACACGACTCGAGTGGCAAAGAACATTCTCTGCAATTCTTGTCTCAGTCCGTGCAGCCGTTTCGGGTCTTATCGTCATCATACAAGCATAGGCCTACACACCGACACACAAGAACCAGCTTTAAAAGTTAGATTATGTAAGAACCATGTGAACCAGTGATTTTTTCTTATGACTTAGTACATCAGATACTACAGTATTTCTGCAGGGATGAAAATTGCCTTGTTAAAAAAAAACTGAAATCGGCCGGGGTCCAGGGGCTGCCAAGGCCCCGGCGGGGTCAAGGAGCAGCGCCCCTGTAGGGGGTTTAGGGGGGCAACGCCCCCCGGAAAAATCTTGAAAATTTAGGAATTTAGAGCTGAAAATGTGGCCTTTTGCGAAAGGAAATCACAGTAATTGTAGCAGCTACAAAACTCCTCATTTGTTAACTAAAACAGGAATTCCGACTACTTAATGAACTTGGAACTTGGAACAAGTTATTAATATGTAAAATAATGGTATGAGACTGTTCGTCTTTAAACAGAAACTGTACCAAACACGCGCTAAAGTGCAGATCGCGAATTTAAATAAAAATAAAAAAATTATGTAAAACAAGAGGCGAAGCCTTCAAGGCTCACGTAAGAAATAGACAAACAGTAACACAAACTCAATCACTCCGTCACACATACACACACACACACACACACACACAGTAAGCATAGGTGACACTGTGCAAGAAAGCGAGACACTAGATCTAGATCTGTCTGTCTGCATGTAGCCTACTTAAAGGGACACGACTAAGAGTAATACCTAATATTCTGGACTCGCAACGAAATATTTTCAAACAAATGACAATGAACAACGCTTCGACCTAATGGTCTTCAACAGGTTAAAAAAAAAATGAAAACAACAATACAAATATCAAAACGACTTATCAGAGAAGATGATGTCCTCCAAGCGCAAAAGAAGGGGGAAAGGGAGATAAATCAAAAAGAAAAATGAGCAATGAAAAATGAAACCAAAACGAAACAAACCAGAATAATAACGCTTGAACTTGAAGGGCCTGAAGTTGAAAGAGAGAGAGAGAAAGAGAGAGAGAGAGAGAGAGAGAGAGAGAGAGAGAGAGAGAGAGAGAGAGAGAGAGTGTCAACAATCTACGACACGACTGCCAACTAGTCTCGGCCCGCTCAAAAAACAATGACCGAGACTTTCAGTAATTCCTTCGCGTGACGTCTAACCCTCTTACGCCATAATGTGACGTCTTCAAATGACGAAATGTTAAAGTTTCTACCACAGACATACACACGTACAAACACACGCACAAACGCACAGACAGACAAAGTTACGATCGCATAGGCTACACTTCGTGAGCCAAAAAACGGAATCGCACAAATAAATCGGATGGCCCATTGAAAATAATCGGAAAAGTCGGAAAAAACGGAGAATTTTCATCCCTGTTTCTGCTTTATGAAAAGCTATATTTCAAAAACAAAACTAGAGATTTGAATTTTGACCACTTTTCCCCCTTTCTGTCACCAGTACTGAAGAACAACTCATGAGCAAATTGCAAGACATAGCAATTTGTTGGGGAATAGTGAGACAAAATATTAAAATGCTGATTACCGGTAAAATGTAAATGTTACATTCCTGATGGCACAGTGCAACAAACCTTTTAGTTTGAACATAACCAAACATAAAATAGAATGCGGTTTAACCACCTTGTGACTAGAGAAAAAGAATGCGTCTGGATATAAAATCCAATCAAAGCAACAGAAAGAGATGAACTGAGAAAACACAAGAGTAATACCTAATATACTGGACTCGCAACGAAATATACAAACAAATGACAATGAACAACGTTTCGACCTAAAGGTCTTCAACAGGTTAAAAAAATGAAAACAACAATACAAATATGAAAACGACTTATCAGAGAAGATGGCAATGATGTCCTCCAAGCGCAAAAAAAGGGGGAAAGGGAGATAAATCAAAAAGAAAAATGAGCAATGAAAAATGAAACCAAAACGAAACAAATCAGAATAATAACGCTTGAAGGGCCTGAAGTTGAAGAGAGAGAGAGAGAGAGAGAGAGAGAGAGAGAGTCAACAATACCTACACTAAACAAATGATAATACAAATAGCAAAAAGTAAAAAATGTAAATAAAAAGTGATGAGTTCAATTTTTAAATTGAGAAAACACAATTTAAGAAAAAAAAAAAAAAATAGGTGTGGTTACGGTAACATAGCCAAACAAAATAGGGTAGGAAGGTAGGCAATCACTTTTTTTTTTTTTTAACTTTTTTTTCAAATGTGTACAAATTAAACCTACTTGACAGGGAAATAAGTGTGCGACTCGAGCGCTTTCGCTTTCATTGCGTTTTCTGCACTCGTTTTCTTGTTTTTTGTGTGTTTTTTTGACAAATGTAATAAAAAGTTATAGGGTCGGCCCCTAAAAATAGGGTAGGTCGGGTTACCGTAACCACACCTATTTTTTTTTTAGGCCTTACCACAGTGGAACCCCTTTCAAGACCTCTCAATTTAAGACTCCCCAATTTCTCAAGCTTTTCCAATCATAAGCTCTGTAAATTTACACCAATTTTCAAACCCCCTCCATTTTAATTAATTAAGACCTGATTTTCTTACCTTTTTGTCCGTCTCAAAAGGGGACTACCACTGCAGCAACATGTAGCAATATAACTTGCTAAAGTAACTGCATTCCTGAACCACGTCATGTTGCTCAGAAAAGTGTTAAACACAACCAAAACACCAAAGACTGCATGTTAACTTGTCAGACATGCTGCGTAATCTCAACCGTAATTACAACACCTAATATACGTTCATCAGTAGACTTCAAGATCTGATTAATCTGTATACAAATTCAGAATCTGAATTCTTGTCCATGAAAAATGTGTCACCAAGCCAGTGTTTCATTCGCTCCAGTCAATCATGATCCAGACCAGAGGTTTTCATGAATGTTCATTGTTCTTGATCCACACATCTATTTGGTTTTCAAGACTGCTCACAGTTTTTCCTTCTTGACTGCTATGTGTCAAAATCACACTCAAGACTTCAACACCCATGATTTCTAGGACCAACAAGGTGTAACAGAACCATTTACGTTTACTGGTCAACCCGACCACTACCTGGAAATCAGGGTCAGTGTGCAAGAGTCACAGTTAGAGACGTTAGTCCGGGATAAACTCTACCCTCAATGCAGTTTATACCGGACGAAAGTCTCTAAACTCAACTCCTGTAAACCAACCCTGGTAAACAGCAACTTTTTAACTGTACCTGGCTACTGACTCGCACCGCTGCACACAACCTGGCTACTGACTCGCACCGCTGCACACAACCTGCTCATGCTTCATCATGCCAGACTTGGGAGTAAAACCGTATTACTGATTTACTCAGACGTCTCTGTTGCTTTTTCATGGCCATCAGTAACGTTCATCATAAACATAGTCGTCATCGTCGTCGTCAGAAGTGGGTGACCAGGTGGCGTCGCTCTCATCACTGTAGGCGTACTGGTTCAACAGCTCCAGTGTGCTGGGGGGAACCGGCAGGTCCGGAATCCTCACCATCCTCAGTAAATCCTCCCCCGCCGGTCTCCTCTCGCTGGCTCGATGTCGGCCCGCTGGGTTTTCGATCCTCATGATTCTGCGAGGGGCTCTCCCTCCTGATCTTTCTGACGTTTCGACGCGCATGATTCTCGTGTGGCGAGTCCCCTCCTCAACCGTTCTGGTTTCACCCTGTCTGGCTGCGGCTCCACTTTCACTGTGTCTGTTGGAGCTTCTAGTTTCATTGTGTATATCTGCAACTGTCGTTTCACCATGTCTATCCGGACCTCTTGTTTCCCCGTTTCTATCCGAGACTGTGGTTTCACTAGGTCTCGTAGTCCTGTTTGCGTCTTCTCCGCTTCTCTCTCTGGTCCTGTCTGTGGACCTTTGTCCCCTGCCAGAAGTCCTGACACCCCCTAAGCCTGTGGTTCCATTCTCTACACCTGGCCTGTCGGCTGATGCGGCCTCTGCTCTGGTTTGGGTTTCAGCTTGGCTGACACTGTTGCCTGAGCCCCATGGGATAACACTGATAGATGGTAGAATGAATGAAGGCACAGGGAGGCTCATCTGTGGGTGCTTTAGTGTTGAGTGGAAGACAGAGGCGTTGCTTGGTCTTGGGTCTCTGGCACTCTCCGGTGACTGGTGACCCTCTCTGTTGTTTTCACCGACTGCAGTGTTGTCTCCCAGCTTTACTTTCTTGGATGCCTTTGACTGTTTGCTTTTTCCTGCTTTTCGTTTCCTGGAGTGTCTTTCGTGGCTTGGGGAATCAGCGCTGTGTACAGAGCCCTTTTTCATAGACTTTCTGCTCTTCTTATGACCACATTGTTCGTTACTCGTACTGCGGACAGGCTGTGCTATAACTGCGTTGCTCGTTGAAGGCTGCTCAGAGATGGCTGCTGAATTTTCATTGATATTGCCATCAGTATTCAATCCTTTACTGTCATCCTTGGCAATCTGCTCAGCATCAGAACATTCACTGCTGGACACAATCTGCCTGGGTCTCACTTTAGCTTTCCGTTTGAAGTGTGAATCAGAGTCACTGTGTTTGTCACCATCACTCTTGTTGGTGTTTTCGGGGTCTGGGTTTCTCTTACCCTTCAAGAGTGCTTTTCCTTTTCCTTTTGAACCTTTTCTGCTTTTCCCCTTGGTGCCTTTTCCTTGCTCCTCTTTGTCCGAGTCTGATGAAAGTCTTGAGGGCTGTCCTTGGCTACTGGAAGCCTGGTCATTACTTCCGGTCCTGGTTTGAGGATCTTCAGCTTTGGACTGATCAGCTGCTAAACTATATTCTCCTGAAACTAGATCAGCTGGTACTGTGACAGCATTAGGCTCTGCATTGCTTGTGTCCACTGAGGCGTTGTTCTGTTCCACAGAACCACTGCTATGTGACGTGTTGGCATCATCACGGCCTGTGCTTGATGCAGCCTTTGGGATTGCCGTAGGAGACGGCTCTTCGTCGGCCAAGTCATAATCGAGGGAAGTTGTGTCTGAAGAGGTCTCCCAAACGTTCTTGGATGCTTCTTGATCTAAAGTTTTGTTGTTCTTCGGCTCACCAGAAGCTGCCGTGCCACCTGAACGCTGTGCAGTAGCAGCATCAGAAGTCTTCTCCTTGGTATCACTTGTCTTCCTTTTTGTAGCGGCTGTGTCGTTACGTGGAAGAGAGCCACTGGGCTGTGGCTGGGCTGACGTCTCCGCTCTGTTACTGCCATTGACTTTGCCCCCATGCCTTGTTCTTTTGCTGTGTGATGCAGACCGTGCATGCCAGGCTGACACTCTGCTGCTGGCTGATGACGAAGAAACTCCTGAGGAAAATGCTGCTTGCACAGGAGAAGGAGGGCGAGAGCCATGTCTGTCAATAGCGTCAGCCGCTGAATCAGTGTGGTCACCAGAATCTTCTCTCCCTACGTGGGAAGGTGTGTGTTCGCTGGTCGCGTTCTCCTGCTGCGGTGAGGACCTCTGGTCATCCCCCTCAGCTTCTGTACCTGAGGCAGGCCAGGGGTTTCTCTCCAAGTCGGAGTGTTCATCTGTGGTGGTGGTGCTCCAAGTCCTGTCTCCTGCCGATTCGCTTCCGCGGTCCGGTGAATTGTGCGCTGCATCTGGAGTGTGGTGAGAGGCCCAACTGTCTCTGTCCGACACGCTTTCCCTGCCCCTATGTGACCGTCTTCTGCTACCACTTTGGGAATCGTGTCGGGAGTCTGCGTCATCACTGTGGGCAGATGAACCTCCAGGAGAGGGGTAACTTGCATCGGTGGCATCTGCATGTTGCTGTGACTGTGAGCCAACACTGTTCAGCCATGGACGGCGCCGGTCACTGTGACCATCATCATCATCATCATCATCATCATCATCATCATCATCATCGTCATCATCATCTGTGTTGTTAGTGTGGCTGGAATCTGGTGCCCAGTGACCTCGTTCCTCCGACGACCGCCTGTCTTCGCTCTGCCCCCATCCTCTGCTGCCATTGGTCAAGTGTTCTTGGTCGGAGGACCTGCTAACCGGGTCATGACTGTGGTATGAATCGTCGTTCCTAACCCGTCGCCGATTCCAGGACTGGCTGCGACTTCTAGATCTGACGGACCGTCTGGGTGGGCTGCGGTTTCTGGACCGGCTGCTGCTTCGTGAAAAACGTGAGCCGTCAGGCTGGCCGAAGCGCCGGTTGGATCTGGATCTGCTTCTAGATCGGCTATGACTTCTAGAATGAGAACGATTTCTCCTTCTTGGTCGCTCGTAGGTTCTGTCTCTACTCCACGATCGGCTGTAGCCTCTGCTTCTGGATCTGCTGTACCTACTGCGGCTTCTGGATCTGTCGTAATTGCTCCGGCTTCTCGACCGGCTGTGATAGCTTTGACTTCTGGAGCGGCTGTAGTAGCTCCTACTTCTGTGTCTGTTGCCATCTCTTTCTGGGCTGTACTGGGGTGAGTAGTCAGCACTTTCTGTCGTTCTTCTGTGCCGATAGCTCCAGTACATGTCATAGTCGTCTCTCCTTCTGTCTACCTCGTAATCCCTGTCAGCGGGAGAAGGTGAGCGCGGCGTCAGTGCAGAGTAGGAATCATAATCGCCACTGTCAAAGTCATCATCCGTGGTGTCGTCTGACCCGTATGAACGGCCGCCCTCGTTGTCTGACCGGAACACGTCAGGGAAGGGGGTGGGGCTCCTGTCCCTGGAGCTACGAGCCCGACCTTCAAGGCGAGGAGGACTGTCCCTGGGCGGCGGGTCAGGAGGAGTGGTGACCCTGCGGACGGGAGACCGCACGGCCGCACTCTGGGAAGCTCTGTCTGTGGTGTTGTGCAGCGCGGGGAAGATGACAGGCAGCACGGGGTGGTGGCGCTCAGGCCGCAAGTCTTCCAGGGGGATGTAGCGAGGGCTACGCGGGAAGTTGGGATCCAGACCCAGGGGAGGGCTGGGGGACTGCGGCGGGCTGCTCCTGCGCTCCACAGCGTATCGCTCCAACGTGCGCCACACGCGACCCCGGGCTTGGTAGCTCCAACGCTCCACCTCGTCCGGATAGCGCGGAGCGATCCCACGACGTCGCTGCTGCTCCTGGGGGTTGCTGGCCTCCGAGACCAGACGCTCCAGTATGGAGTTGCCTCCCTGGCCAACATCTTGGGCAGCCTCTGCAGTGTTGTTCTGGCTGGTGGCGGTGGCGGACGCTGGGGTTGCGGACGCAATGTAGCTGCCACAGAGCCGCTGAGGGATGGGCTGGTCCGGGGGCCAGAAGCGGTTGATGTCGTCTAGCGTTTTGTTGAATGCCTGGAGTTGCACGCCCTGTGTCTGCTGCGGCATGTACATGGCGTTCATCTTGCCACGCAGCCAGCGCAGCACCACCTGGTGTTTGTGCAGAATGCTGTTCAGCTCTGCAGGAAAAGAAATTGTGTGACTGTGAGTGAAGCGTGTAAAAATAGCCCGTCTAAAAACGGAAATGTTTCACACATGCACGTGAACACAAACATTATACACAGTCGAGAAAAAACTATTCACACACACCCTTGGAAAAACATGCATTTAATTACTTTAGTGCATTGACCCTTGGAGTATCTGTGTGTCTGCCATAATGGGCAGAGTGATGTGATGTCATAGCGTCAGTGATGTGATGTCATAGCGTCAGTTGTGTTATGTTGTGTGTAGCGTGTCAAAAGCTGTGTGCATGGGGTGTGACGTCAGAGCTAGAATAGTCCTCCTTTAGCACTTGACTGTAGTTATGTCCCTTAAAGTTATCGGCCCTTGTTTCGCTTCAGTGGTTAGGGACTATGACTTGTGTACTTATTTTATATTCATCTATTGTCTACGGGATGAGTAAGTAAGTATATGATTTTTTATGAACAAAACAACTTGCAGACTAACACAGCAAATGTGAAAAGCAAGCTGAAGTTCGCTTGAATATGAATTACCAATCATATTTTTCTCAGCCTGTGGACAAAGTTTTCCCTTCACACTTTAGCCTAAACACTGCAGCAAACATCATGACAAGAACTTACCACCAACTCTGTCCCGCATAGCTGTGGTACAAACATGCCCTTCCAACTTATTTAAAGGAAACGGCAGGCCACATTCTTTGCGACAATGCTCGATGCGGAACTGACATTCCTCTCTGTGTCTCGGCAAGTCAGCAACTGTTGTTTCTCTCTTGCAGCCTACGTGTGGGCAATATGCAGCCTGAAAGCAAAACAATTAAAAAAATAAATAACTTTCCATACATTTTATTTAATTTCAGCTAACTCAACAAATCGACGATGCAGTCTAGTTGAACATTAAAGATACTAAATACACTGCTTTCTTCTTCTTCTTTAATGACAGTTGGTTATGTGGCACTTCATTTGTGGACCAGGTAGAGAACTTCAATTTCTACCCCAGTGATCTTGTATTAAATTTATTATGAAAATGATTTCCTAAACCAAAGCATCAACTTGATCAAGTCACTGTTTTAGTCATGCTTTTCAATTTCAGCCTTTTGTGTTCCAGGTCAATACTTAAAGGACCATAACAGGCTCTTTTTAAGGTCAGATAAAGCAGTTGGGGTTGATTTAATGATATAGGTAAGCATCTACAGATGCAAAAACCGATCAGTAAATCTCAGGTTTTGTGTTGCATCAGTCTAATTTTACACAAAATGCATGCTCAAAAAGCGACCAAATTCGTCTGCTACGCGAGACTTCAAATTCCCCGCGGCGGCAAGCCCTTGGCTGTGACGTCACAAGGGGGAGCCAGAAGCGAAAGTAGCAACGCTCGGTGTGCGTCTTTGCTGCAGCTGTGGATGCGCGCGTGCTCCCGACATCATGTCGAGAGAGTGTGCTGCTGCTGAATGTTCGGAGTTGCAAAAAAAAATAGACTCAGGCTTGAGTTTTTATTTGTTTCTATCCGACTGGGTAACAACTACAACGACGACAATAACACTGACAACATCTCGAAAACCAAGAACAACTACAATGTCAACAACAACAGCTTTACACTGATAAACTGTAGGTGGAACACGATTGATTTGACACGTTACAACCTTGATTTCATCTACGACGACGACAACAACATCAACTTAAATTCGAGAACATAATTATACGTCTTTAACAACATAGCCAACAACAAATCCGATAGAACTTCAACTACAATCACAACAGTGATCATGGGCTGCCTAATCTATTTGTTGAGTCTGGCAGACATTTTACTTCCACCCTTGAGAGAGAATGTTTTTTCCTCGTACACTTTGTGCCTCAAACCTGACTAAGAGGATACAATTCTACATTAATCCCCGATTATCAACCCAAATAGGTGGGACACTTCCGTCTCAACTCGGACGCCGCTGTAAGAACGATCTCCAGTAACAGACGCTGATAACGATACAGCTATCTGCTCGCTCCTAAGCCACTCCCCCAGCCTGTATGTCTACACACTGGCACCAATTAAACCTCCAACTGAGCTGTTAACCTGTGGTTTGTAACAAGAAGGGCAAAGCCCATACGACTCACATGCTTGACCTTGACATGGTCAAATAACTAAACCTAGCAATGACATCATACACTAAGAACTGCTTTACACATTTTTCCTACCAAAATACATGTGACCTTGACCCAAGGTCAAGGTCATCCAAGGTCATGCAACACAAAGCTGTTAATACAAGACATAGGAAGTACAATGGTGCTTATTGGCTCTTTCTACCATGAGATATGGTCACTTTTAGTGGTTCACTACCTTATTTTGGTCACATTTCATAAGGGTCAAAGTGACCTTGACCTTGATCATATGTGACCAAATGTGTCTCATGATGAAAGCATAACATGTGCCCCACATAATTTTTAAGTTTGAAACAGTTATCTTCCATAGTTCAGGGTCAAGGTCACTTCAAAATATGTATACAATCCAACTTTGAAGAGCTCCTGTGACCTTGACCTTGAAGCAAGGTAAACCAAACTGGTATCAAAAGATGGGGCTTACTTTGCCCTATATATCATATATAGGTGAGGTATTGAATCTCAAAAACTTCAGAGAAAATGGGAAAAATGTAAAAAATAGCTTTTTTTGAGGCAACATTTATGGCCCCTGCGACCTTCACCTTGAAGCAAGGTCAAGATGCTATGTATGTTTTTTGGGGCCTTGTCATCATACACCATCTTGCCAAATTTGGTACTGATAGACTGAATAGTGTCCAAGAAATATCCAACGTTAAAGTTTTCCGGACGGACGGACGGACGGACGACTCGGGTGAGTACATAGTCATAGACTCACTTTTGCTTCGCATGTGAGTCAAAAATGTAAAAAATATTGTACAAATTACGTCGAACCTAAATCCGCGATTTGTAAAATAAAAAAATAAAAAAAATAAAAATTTCTTTTTTTTTTCTCTATTCCGCCTATTGTTCCATCGCTGGGAAATTCGGATCGCTTCCTCCCAGTGGAAAGCTAGCAGCAACAGAGTCACGCTACTCCAAAGTCAAGGGATCCATTAGATTTGTTTTTCTTTCTTTTTCCATTTCGTTATTTTCCTTCACCGCTGGCGAATTCGGATCGCTTCCTCCCAGTGAAAAGTTAACAGCAACAGAGTCGAGCTTGTGGTCCAAGTTGTGGAAATTTCCAAGTTGTGGAATGTGTCCAAGTTGTGGTATGTGTCCAATATGTGCAATGTTGTGGTATAATTATGTCCAAGATGTGGAATGTGTTCAAGATGTGGTATGTGTCCAAGATGTGGAATGTGTTCAAGATGTGGTATGTGTCCAAGATGTGAAATGTGTTCAAGATGTGGTATGTGTCCAAGTTGTGGTATGTGTCCAAGATGTGGTATGTGTCCAAGTTGTGGTATGTGTCCAAGTTATGGTATGTGTCCAATATGTGGTATGTGTCCAAGTTGTATGTGTCCAAGATGTGGAATGTGTCCAAGTTGTGGTATGTGTCCAAGTTGTGGTATGTGTCATAGATGTTGTATGTGTCCAAGATGTGGAATGTGTCCAAGTTGTGGTATGTGTCCAAGATGTGGTATGTGTCCAAGTTGTGGTATGTGTCCAAGTTGTATGTGTCAAAGCTATGGTAATGTGTCCAAGTTATGGTATGTGTCCAAGTTGTGGTATGCGTATAAGATGTGGTATGCGTATAAGATGTGGTCTGTGTCCAAGTTGTGGTATGTGTCCAAGATGTGGTATATGTCCAAGTTTTGGTATGTCCCAGGTTCGGCGGAAATTTATTTCACAGAGTCAACTTTGTGTGCAGACTCTCTTCGGTGTCCGAACCTCCCCCCGTGTACACTACATTGGGTGTGCACGTTAAAGATCCCACGATTGACAAAAGGGTCTTTCCTGGCAAAATTGCTTTGGCACAGTTAATAATTGTCTACCTATACCCGTGTGACTTGGAATAATAAGCCGTGAAAGGTAAATATGCGCCGAAATGGCTGCAATCTACTGGCCGTATAAAATTTCATCTCACACGGCATCACTGCAGAGCGCCTAGAACTGTACCCACGGAATATGCGCGATATTAGACTCATTGATTGATTGATTGATTGATATGTGACCAAGTTGTGGTATGTGTCAAAGACGTGGTAATATCGTCATGTGTCCAAGTTTTGGTATGTGTCCAAGTTGTGGAATATGATGGGACAATAAAGAAATGGAGAAAAAAAATCTAATAGATTCACTGACTTTCGGGTAGCGCGACTCTGTTGTTTCTAGCTTTTCACTCGAAGGAAGCGACCCAAATTTCCCAGCGATGGGACAATAAAGACAAGTCGCGTAAGGCGAAAATACAATATTTAGTCAAGTAGCTGTCGAACTCACAGAATGAAACTGAACGCAACGCAACGCAGCAAGACCGTATACTCGTAGCATCGTCACTCCACCGCCCGTGGCAAAGGCAGTGCTCGTGGAATTGACAAGAAGAGCGGGGTATTCGTTGCGCTGAGAAGGATAGCACGCTTTTCTGTACCTCTCTTCGTTTTAACTTTCTGAGCGTGTTTTTAATCCAAACATATCATATTTATATATTTTTGGAATCAGGAACCGACAAGGAATAAGATGAAAGTGTTTTTAAATTGATTTCGAAAAAAAAAATTTGATAATAATTTTTATATATTTAATTTTCAGAGCTTGTTTTTAATCCGAATATAACATATTTATATGTTTTTGGAATCAGAAAATGATGGAGAATAAGATAAACGTAAATTTGGATCGTTTTATAAATTTTTATTTTTTTTTACAATTTTCAGATTTTTAATGACCAAAGTCATTAATTAATTTTTAAGCCACCAAGCTGAAATGCAATACCGAACCCCGGGCTTCGTCGAAGAGTACTTGACCAAAATTTCAACCAATTTGGGTGAAAAATGAGGGCGTGACAGTGCCGCCTCAACTTTCACGAAAAGCCGGATATGACGTCATCAAAGACATTTATCAAAAAAATGAAAAAAACGTTCGGGGATTTCATACCCAGGAACTCTCATGTCAAATTTCATAAAGATCGGTCCAGTAGTTTAGTCTGAATCGCTCTACACACACACACACACACACAGACAGACGCACATACACCACAACCCTCGTTTCGATTCCCCCTCGATGTTAAAATATTTAGTCAAAACTTGACTAAATATAAAAAAGGAAGAAAAGTCCCAAAGATCTCCCTTGACTTTGGGCTATCGCGACTCTGTTGCTGCTAGCTTTCCACTGGGAGGAAGTGATCCGAATTTCACAGCGACGGGACAATCTAGTAATGATATGGAGAAATAAAACAAAATCAACGGAGTCGCGCTACCCCAAAAGTCAAGGTATTTTGTTTTTGTGCCTTGACTTTTGGGATGACAAAAAGATATCGGGAACATTAACGTGATTTGTAAAACAAGTCGCGTAAGGCGAAAATACAATATTTAGTCAAGTAGCTGTCGAACTCACAGAATGAAACTGAACGCAACGCAACGCAGCAAGACCGTATACTCGTAGCATCGTCACTCCACCGCCCGTGGCAAAGGCAGTGCCCGTGGAATTGACAAGAAGAGCGGGGTATTCGTTGCGCTGAGAAGGATAGCACGCTTTTCTGTACCTCTCTTCGTTTTAACTTTCTGAGCGTGTTTTTAATCCAAACATATCATATCTATATATTTTTGGAATCAGGAACCGACAAGGAATAAGATGAAAGTGTTTTTAAATTGATTTCGAAAAAAAAAATTTGATAATAATTTTTATATATTTAATTTTCAGAGCTTGTTTTTAATCCGAATATAACATATTTATATGTTTTTGGAATCAGCAAATGATGGAGAATAAGATAAACGTAAATTTGGATCGTTTTATAAATTTTTATTTTTTTTTACAATTTTCAGATTTTTAATGACCAAAGTCATTAATTAATTTTTAAGCCACCAAGCTGAAATGCAATACCGAAGTCCGGGCTTCGTCGAAGATTACTTGACCAAAATTTCAACCAATTTGGTTGAAAAATGAGGGCGTGACAGTGCCGCCTCAACTTTCACGAAAAGCCGGATATGACGTCATCAGACATTTATCAAAAAAATGAAAAAAACGTTCGGGGATTTCATACCCAGGAACTCTCATGTCAAATTTCATAAAGATCGGTCCAGTAGTTTAGTCTGAATCGCTCTACACACACACACACGCACACACGCACGCCCACACGCACATACACCACGACCCTCGTTTCGATTCCCCCTCGATGTTAAAATATTTAGTCAAAACTTGACTAAATATAAAAATGATTACAAATCACGGGGCGCGCAGACCCTTGATTTTAACTCCCAGGCTCAAAACTGTAAGGTTCAGCAGCTAAAGTTGCTTCTATGAATACGGCTTCTGACGTCATCAAAAATTTTACCCAGAATTCACCACTTCCGTACTCTCGCGGACGTTCGAGATACAATGGCCGCCAGATCGGAACGCAAAAACACTTCGCTTCAGTCACGAAATTCGTTGGATTATGGCCTAAACGATTCCGAAATAAACTAAACCCTGTGAAGGAAGGTGAGAAAACAATTTCCTACGGCATGCATAATAATTATGTCTGGTTAACCTAAGTCACGCCAAAACTCAAATAAACGCGTTTTTGACACCAAAAATAGCCTGTTGGGGTCCTTTAAGGCCTCTTTTTACATTTAGTCAAGTTTTGACTAAATGTTTTAACATAGAGGGGGAATCGAGACGAGGGTCGTGGTGTATGTGTGTGTGTGTGTGTGTGTGTGTGTGTGTGTGTGTGTAGAGCGTTTCAGACTAAACTACTGGACCGATCTTTATGAAATTTGACATGAGAGTTCCTGGGAATGATATCCCCGGACGTTTTTTTCTTTTTTTCGATAAATGTCTTTGATGACGTCATATCCGGCTTTTTGTAAAAGTTGAGGCGGCACTGTCACACCCTCATTTTTCAATCAAATTGATTGAAATTTTGGCCAAGCAATCTTCGACGAAGGCCGGACTTCGGTATTGCATTTCAGTTTGGTGGCTTAAAAATTAATTTATGACTTTGGTCATTAAAAATCTGAAAATGGTAAAAAAGAAATTTTTTATAAAATGATCCAAATTTACGTTCATCTTATTCTTTATCATGTTCTGATTCCAAAAACATATAAATATGTTATATTTGGATTAAAAACAAGCTCTGAAAATTAAAAATATAAAAATTATGATCAAAATTAAATTTCCGAAATCGTTTCAAAAACTATTTCATCTTATTCCTTGTCGGTTCCTGATTCCAAAAACATATAGATATGATATGTTTGGATTAAAAACACGCTCAGAAAGTTAAAACGAAGGGAGGTACAGTAAAGCGTGCTATGAAGCACAGCGCAACCGCTGCCGCGCCAAACAGGCTCGTCACTTTCACTGCCTTTTGCACTAGCGGCGGACTACGTTCAGTTTCATTCTGTGAGTTCCACAGCTTGACTAAATGTAGTAATTTCGCCTTACGCGACTTGTTTTTTTTAATCATATTAGCAATTAATACTTCTTCTGCGTTCATGTGAGCTGAAACTCCCACATACACTCATGTTTTTTGCACGAGTGGATTTCTACATGTATGACCATTTTTACCCCACCATTTACTGATTTAGGCAGCCATACACCACTTTCGGGGGTAGCAACCAGTACAATACCTGAGGCTACTGTTTAATCACACTAACAAGCAATTTGTTTGTACCCTTCAAGCAGGCCTTACCCTGTAATCACACTGTGCTATATGCGTTGGGAAGTTCTCCATGGGAACGAGGTAGGTGCAACCTTTCTCCTTGTTGTCGCAGTCCATGGTGAGACTGTTCAGGATACTCTGAACCAGCGGCGGCGCCAACTGCAGCTGCCGAAGACCCGTGTGGTTCCTGCATGTCGGGCAGGTAGAGCTCCTGTTGAGCCATGTCTCGATGCATACACGGCAGAAAATGTGCCGACATATACACATGCGTGGCTGGTACAGAACGCAATGGCAAATGGCACACAGGACTTCACTGCCAGGTTGAGGGTTGAATTTGCTCACATCGTAGGTGATTGCCTCAGACGCCATGGTCCTGAAATATATTTTTTAAAAACACATTAAAAATAAATGTGCTTATCTTTACCGGCATTATTTTCCGATATAACCCCGTGTGACTGTGAGGTTGTCCCCACATTGAATGAATCTAAATTGTTCACTCTAAGTCTAATTTCAATGTACTTAACTCAGACTAAAACGTAAATTGGTGGCGCAGTTGGTTTGTGTTGTGCTCTTTCCTGGATTATCTTGGAATGTGAAAGGTCTTTGGGAACGATCTGCAATATGGCAATCTAAAAATAGACAACTATGTCTATGAAGCGAATGATTTCGTGGAAGCGAACGATAATCTGCAGCTCGTGGTATATTTCTGAGTTTCCGGTTCTGCAGAAAGTGATTATTTCAAGCTCAAGAAGTCTGTTCCAAGCCTTTTGTCTGCAATGCTTTTGACCTCACCTTTATGTTCGTCCATTCAGGTTTTGTGCTGAATTAAACATCAAATGAATCGACTTTACCCAGCCGTCTGTCAACAAAAACGATTACTTCTAGAGTAGTGTCCCTTCACGACTTTCATTAATAGCACGTGATAGTCATGTGATGTGTTAGGACTTTATGACATCTTTTTACCGATGCATTGAGAAACAGAAAAGTCAAAGTGCTCAGAGATGAGAGAATATATTTCACCGAATATGAATAACATGTACTGTTCACTGAGACTGAATAGATAACTAGTAGTGGGTTATATCAAGGTTCATTTCAGGATATTTCTGTTTCCAAGGGCAGACGACAAGAGTTGGCTATATATATGCAACAATTACTACAACTTTATTGTTTGAGCGTGGTTGAATAAAAGACATTTGTCATGTAATTGATAATTAATACTTATTCATACTGGGGGAAATGATGGCGAGAGAGAGAGTTGTGTATCAATAACTCACTGAGATCCTCGCATCTTGTGTCCTGCATGTGTCCCGTCACACATCTGTGATTTTACAGGTAATATTAAGCTGAGGTTGAAAAGGTATGTAAATTTGCACAGTTGCAGGGCAGGGATGGCCCATTAACATATATGAGCCCAGAAATCAATACACATCTATGATGAGCCTGTGCCAAAACGTGGTCAGCAAGAAGATATACCTACCTTTCAAGAATAATTTCTCTTTATGAAAGCAGCAAGTTACTAATAGCACCACTCCTTCTTAAAGTAAACCCTTCAGAGAGATAGTACAGATAATTTCATCAGTTTTTATCAATTGGAAGGTCTTGAAAAGGTTATTAGAATGCCCCAAAATGACAAAATCCGACACTTTCAAAGTGGGACATTTGACACATGTAGCTACTTCATTGTTTTGTAAGAGCATGTATGCTCATTGAAAATTAAATTTCTTGATTGTATTTCTATCAGTGTATAATGAGGATTTGCTCAAATGAGTTTGCACCCAAAACATGTTTGAATATTTATGAGAAATTTGAGTTTTAAAAGTGGCGTGTCAACTGTAACGGTTCATGTCCTAAATTTCTCAAAATTTAAGACTGCAATTTTCTTATTTAATTATATGTTTGATAGCTTTCAGTACATTAACATCAAGAAAACAGCCTTTACATTGAAGCCTCATGACAAAAGAAAAACTCAGATGTCATTTCTACACTCTTATTTTTGAAATTTCAAATATTTTATAATTACTGTGTCTTTTTGTTACGATTGACCATGCATTTCCTTATAAAATTCACAATTTGTTTCCTCTCTTTTGAATTACAGTTTAAAATAATAGCTTTTATTCACACCTGCCTGAACAAAACTTAGTTGAAGGGCATATGTAGTCATTTTAGGCTACAAAATAAAATATTTGTACTGTGTCAGTCTTTACAGAACCGTTACGATTGACATACTGTGTCTTCAGCAGGCCATTACAATTGACACACACAACTTGAAAAGTCTAAAAATCACCCAAAGCAGCATGTGTCTTGCTTCCCCTTTTGCACAGTTCCTGTGGTTGGTATTCTTAATGATAATTGAGAAAGATTTCTATGTGGTGTCTTGATGTCTTGTCACAGCAGTTATTCATTGTTCGGGACATTTTTAATGTCTTCCGGGACATGTTACAGCTGTTGACACACAAAATTTGAAAACTCATCCTGTGTATGTTTCTCCTGGCTCATTTTGTATTCAAACAATAAGTATATGAGTTTTTACTTATTACTAATTTTGTCCAAAATTGCATCTTTTTTTTTAAAATAAGTGAACAATATGCTTTGAAACAAAATTTCATGTCTCGTTACGAGTGACACACAAATATGAGTATCTTAGTAATCAGAATAGAAATCCAACTAAGTTTGGATACCAAAACATTTACAATGCCATAAATACAACATAGCTTCTTAAACTTTTGCTCTGAAACTATTTTTGCGTTTGTGAGAAGAAAATTTTGACTTGTTATGTGTCAATCGTAACGGAAGACACAGTGGTTACGTCATTTTTTTGGACACCAGTCTCAGCTATGTGAACAATAGCAATATATCCTTAGCTTACAATGCATGTATGTATAAAAATGTGATTTTAAGCCATTTAACACTTTTTAAGAACAAAATATTAAGTACTGTGTCCTGCGTTACAGTTGACACACATAAATATCAAGCTTTGTCCTGGCATTATCAAAAAGGTATGCTACCAGTTATCTTTAAACTGTCAAAAACAGAATCCTAAAACAGTCAAAATGACTATATTAAATTTGCAAAGCTCTGTTTGCATTCTGAATTTTGCATGTGAATGTCCCATTTCAAATTCAAGGATTGACCTTTTGGCACAGGCTCATATATATACACATTTATAATTTATCTTGTTTCTACACACTTGACTGAAGCAAATTTGATCTTGTTTTTATACAAACTAATTGTGTGTGTAAATAATCTTGTTCACGTTTTGTGTGCTGAATACAGACAACCCAGAGTGAATGTCATACATCAGGTGTGCAGAGTCGAACGTATAACAGCCTCATTTGTCTCCCCGAATGCATACAAAATTTGAGGTAGCTCTGTGATCATTACATTTGAAATCATGGCATACTATTGGGAAAAAAGTGTTCAGAGTAGTTTTTGTGTTTGAAGGTCTCACAGTCACAATTAAGGCTCTTTTTGTGTCAGGTAGTGCCGCTGATGGGGTCTATGTCGACCAAAAGAGTGGGATTCCCTGTGGGTGGCTGTAGGGGATTCCCTATATATACAGGGAATCCCACAGGGTGGAGTTTTTCAATAAAACTTGCAAACCATACTCGAATTTCTAAGAAATATAAAAAAAGATCGAAACAAATCAAATTCTACCGATGTTGCTAAGCATCACGTGACTTTCCGCGATATCAGCGAAATGCTACAGGAACTACACCCTGTGGTATTCCTTGTATACAGGGAATCCACCTACAGGAACTCCACATACAGGGAATCCCACTCTTTTGGTCGACATAGACCCCATCAGCGGTAGTGCCAGTGCAATGTGTTACAATTGTGTGCGCAAGTCAGCCTCACTGTGTGCATGTCCATACGAGTGTGCGAGTTTGTGTGTGTGTTTGAGGCTTCTGTGAGCGTGCAAGTGAGTGTGTGTGTCTGCATGCGCCTGTAGATGTGTGCATCGTTTTCTTGTGTTAAATATTTTATATACATATTGCACGGTCATGTGAATTTTCTAAGGTTCATGTGAATTTTCTTCGAGTATGATAAAAAGAATGTATCAGATTGATTGTTACAAACACAGCCACACAAGTCCAAACATACAAACACATGCACACAGTAGATGCAGAAATACACATATAAAACGACACAAGACGTCACGAGTACACATTCATATTTATATTTTTTCTAAAGAATCAATAATGGCATGACATTTGCTGTACACACTTGTTTTTTTATTTTTTACATGTAATCAATAAAACACCATAATTATTAATTATATTCTATTCGATTGTTGAAAGACTAGGTGTCTTTGGTAAGTTGTACAAAAATACACAGCATGAACCATTCATGGCATACTACCAAGGTAGTCAACCATTATAGATATCCTTATAAATATGTATGAAGTTAAAACATACCAACAGTGTATTCAAGATTTACTGTCATTGTTCTCAGGTCCTGTGCTATACATGTATCGCTAGAATCATTTAAATATACAGTGCAACCCACTTTTTAAGACCCCCCCCCCCCCCCCCCAATTTAAGACTTCCTCCTTTGGAAGACCCTCCTGTCTGAGCTGCTCTCTTCATAGCCTCTGTAAATCTGATGATGTCATTTGTATGGAGTCGACGCACGTGCGAGGATATGTGTGTGTGGGAGGGGGGGGGGGCGCGGGAGATGGAAGCTTGCTGTATGTTATGTAATGTATATATTGTGTGTGATACGTGGAAATGTGATACTATTTATTTGCATGTATGATACAGGTACAAATGTGATAATTGTAGGCTTATACTAGTGATTACTGTGTGTGATACATGAAATGTGATATGAATGCTGTTTTTATATGTTATACTCTTACTTTCTCCCAAGCGCAAGACAAATTCTTCTTTGAAAATTGAAGCCAATAAAATTTGAGTTGAGTTGAGTTGAGAATCTACCTCCTTCCCTTTCTGTCTTTATTTGGTGTTTAACGTCGTTTTCAACCACGAAGGTTATATCGCGACAGGGAAAGGGGGGAGATGGGATAGAGCCACTTGTTAATTGTTTCTTGTTCACAAAAGCACTAATCAAAAATTTGCTCCAGGGGCTTGTAACGTAGTACAATGTATTACCTTACTGGGAGAATGCAAGTTTCCAGTACAAAGGACTTAACATTTCTTACATACTGCTTGACTAAAATCTTTACAAAAATTGACTATATTCTATACAAGAAACACTTAACAAGGGTAAAAGGAGAAACAGAATCCGTTAGTCGCCTCTTACGACATGCTGGGGAGCATCGGGTAAATTCTTCCCCCTAACCAGCGGGGGGTTGCTTCCCTTTAGAGACCTGATTTTCTGAGATTTTTGAAGGTCGTAAAACGGGGTTTCATTGTACATATAAAAAAAGACTTCCGATATCATGACCTTGTAGACCATAAAACAACAAATTGAACAGACAATGTGTTTTTGAAAATCTCTTTGATTTGTACCATTCTAACTCTGAAATCAATTATCATCCCTTGCACGTCATGATCGTTGAATCATCATCACAATATTTTGCACAGCTTGACAGTACATGTAAAGTCACTCTGCACGTCATGATCGTTGAATCATCATCACAATATTTTGCACAGCTTGACAGTACATGTAAAGTCACTCTGCACGTCATGATCGTTGAATCATCATCACAATATTTTGCACAGCTTGACAGTACATGTAACGTCACTCTGCACGTCATGATCGTTGAATCATCATCACAATATTTTGCACAGCTTGACAGTACATGTAAAGTCACTCTGCACGTACCCTGGCTCTTGATGGAAGACACCCACAATAAAGAAAGAATACAAATCACAAACAAGAGAAAGAGAGATGAGAGAGAGAGATGAGAGAGAGAGAGAGAGAGAGAGAGAGAGAGAGAGAGAGAGAGAGAGAGAGAGAGAGAGAGAGAGAGAGAGAGAGAGAGAGAGAGAGAGAGAGAGAGAGCGATCAAGAGAATGATAAATGACAGCAATAAATCTTTATTTTAATAGGGTGATAGAATAGTCAGTGGTTTGTGGTTTTTTTCCATCTAGCCCTCACCCTAAATTTAAGAGGGGGAAAAAAAAAATCAACAAAGAAAGAAGAATTTTTTTTTTTTTTAAATGTGTATTCCAAAAATAAATCAAGACATCTAAACTCAACAACGGCTGATAGCATGATCATTCCTACCCTGGTTTCACTGCAGCATTAAATGTTTGTTTGTCAACAGAATTGTGTGCACAATTTTGATAAAAATTTCATTTGATTCAAGGTAAACTTTCCCAAATGAAACGAACTGTGAACACAGACAACGAGTTGGAAAATGGATATGAAACAGCAGCAATATGTAAAATGTGAACACATAAAGGAGAAACAGAAGAACACACTCTTTACTTTTACTGTTAAAATGCATACCTACCAAGAGATTCAGCAAAAGAAACAAATCAGAGAGAAAATGTTGAACATGGAATGTACATGGCTCCATGAACATTAATTAAAGAAACTGTAGCTTACAATTGCTTTTGTTAGATCGTTTTTGCAGTCTTACCTATGTTAAAGACAGCTATATATACAATGTGTGTGTTTTTAATTAACATCATTCCACAATTGAAATCATTTCACATCATACTTTACCTACAGTCTCAACAATAAAAGAGCGTACAATTCATCAAGGAATCAAAAGGAATAGGATGAAAAAGCACAATGATAAATTGTCTCAGACAAATAGTAAATGGAAAACAAATATATTCTGTTTGATAGAAAACAAGCATTTCCCCCTTCACATGGCTGTGTAGAAGTGTTTAAAGTGTAAAAGAGTAAAATGAAGTTAAAAGTTGTAAGACTGACTGACCGCCTCGTAGAATAAACCCTCACCTGCACTGTGGATATCACAAAATGTTGCCAACACACACACAAGATCATAAATACATCTGTTACAGTGAAACCCCCATTTTAAGACTCCCTCCTTTTTAAGACCTTGTTTTCTCAGACCTTCTGTTCATAACATCTGTAAATTTACCCCCATTTTAAGACTCCCTCCTTTTTAAGACCCGATTTTCTCAGATTTTTGGAGGTCTTAAAAGGGGGGTTCCACTGTATTTCACATATGAAATGCACAACATTTTAAACTGTTTTAGCAATATATGCACCATCAGTAAAGCCGTTCAGCAAGGCATATTTGGTGTGGTGAATGTAAAGCTACACAATGACATTTCACAGTAATTTTTTTTCTGAGACAAATATCAAGTCAACTACTAGGCCAGCCACCAAAACAAAAAAAACAAAAAAAATTGCAACAAGCCTCACATGCATCCACACTGCTTCCACAGAAAACGCACACATTTTGTCGGACTGTTGATTTTGACGTGTGTGCGTTTTTTTACACAAAAAAAGACAGGAAAATGAAAAAATGGCAACAAAGTTGGACACAGCGATTTGTTTAAGATACACTCCTTTCTACAAATATATGTTCCTTATGGGTCATTTATTGAAAATGTCAAGAGACGTTTTGCTTTGAAATGCTAAAACAATGCTAAAGTTTTTTTGTTTTTTTCATCAGTAGCGCAAAGGAGAAACACAATATGGATTAGCAGACTTCTTCTTCTTCAGCATTCGATTAGCAGACCAATCTGAGGAATATGAGTGTGCCTTCACATCTTTCTTTCTTTATTTGGTGTTTAACGTCGTTTTCAACCACGAAGGTTATATCGCGACGGGGAAAGGGGGGAGATGGGATAAAGCCACTTGTCAATTGTTTCTTGTTCACAAAAGCACTAATCAAAAATTTGCTCCAGGGGCTTGCAACGTAGTACAATATATTACCTTACTGGGAGTGTGCCTTCACAGCATTTCTAGAATGTGAAAGACAGTGTACCAGTACATTGTTTTAAAATCTGAAACCATCTTCATGTGTAAATGTAACGTTTTGTTTTGTCAATGTTCCAATTACCTACAATTCTTGCTTTTTGATTCTGAATTTAGGAACTTCGCCGTCTATCTGTTTTCGGAGTATTGAAACCATCTGTGTTACAAATGCCAGATGGAAACATATCTTTCAACGCACGAATTCAATCAGTCTGCAGAATCCTTAAGAGAAATAGAACAAGTTTACTTGACAGGGACACAGACAAGCAGACAGATAGTCAGTTAGACAGACATGAAAATAAAAGATAGATACGATACTGTTATATATATAAAACTTGCAGCAAAATTGTACATGTTGCCGCTCTTGTTATGATCCTGATATCCAGAATCAAAGCACCAACATCTGGCTGGTGTAATCGTATGTACACCTCAAGCAACTCACACCATGAGAGGTACATATCACACAGTTTATACAGAAATATATCATTCGACAAGTGATCACTTGAAAGACATGCTTGTGTAATATTACGACAGATATTATAATTGATTCGTTTAAGTACATATGTCATGCACACAAATTAAAATCAACTGGTTTATTTTCTGTTTGTTCTCAGACACCTGCATACTCACTAGTAAGATATGTACATGATACTCACTAGTAAGATATGTACATGATACTCACTAGTAAGATATGTACATGTACAAACTTGTGTCAACTGACTTACCTACAAATTCACATACACACATGCATGCATGCTTAGACATACACAGCCACACTTTCACATACACACACACACACAAACAGACATACTCTTCCACACACACACACTCACACGCTCATGCACTTGATCATGCTGGTAAGTGATTTATACAAATATTCTACATGGAGATTCTTTTATCCTTTTTTCAATGATCAGCAAAAAGTCTAACAAAGCTTCATCATCTCCCACTTTGCTTATTTATCTTCCAGGTTAGCAAAAAGTCTAACAAAGCTTCATCATCTCCCACTTTGCTTATTTATCTTCCAGGTTAGCAAAAAGTCTAACAAAGCTTCATCATCTCCCACTTTGCTTATTTATCTTCCAGGTTAGCAAAAAGTCTAACAAAGCTTCATCATCTCCCACTTTGCTTATTTATCTTCCAGGTTAGCAAAAGGAAATGAAAAGAAAGCAAAGAAAAGAGATGATGATTGTGCCACAAGAACTACAAAGCCTTGCCCACCCATCAGCCTGACATACTGGTCCACTATCATATTCTTTTTTACTGCAGTCATATCTTCTCCATCCAAAAGCAAATGATAATGCCACTAAAATCAAAACAAACTCCCTTAAAACCAGGTCTCAATCAATAATTCCCAGTAGTGCGACTGGTCATTTGCTTGAATAGAACACAGGACAGTTACACCCTTATAAAGAAACTGTCCTGGGGTGGTATGCACGAAAAAGTGTCCCACTGGGTGAGATCCAAGCATCCGGTCAGATTGGTTGAAACATTAAAAAAAATTCACTTTCAACCAACGCGACCCAGTGCGCGGTACAGTTCCCACCCAGACGGGCAATTTCTTGTGCACACCATCCCCGGAGTCCATGCAGTCAAGTGACGAGCTTAACACACCTGACAACTCTTGATCAGGACCAAACTCAAAACCATATGTCGTTCATGCTCATCCATCCAGTTCACCACTCAGCTCAGAATTTCTTTCTCTCTTATCCCACTACCACATTACAGGGGTCATCTTCCGAAGGGAAGCTTGGACCCGATGGTCTGAACGTCTGATTTGGGGTCCGGCGACCGCGAGCTCCACGGAGTTTTGCGGCAATCGTCCATGGCACACGAGTCTAACGCTTCCAGCGAGCATGTCTCCTTGGTGACCCAGAAGAGCGGCACCAAATTGTCAATCCACACCTCCAAGTCGTTGCCGACTTTCTTGGCGTTGACGGCCGCCTCGTCCTCCATGGTGTGACTCTGTGGGACCTGAAGGACTCCGCGCAGCTCCGAGAAGTCTTTTGAAGTGTACAGCCCCACAGGGCCCGAGTGCGAGTGCTGCGCCTGGCTGGTTGATATGGCTTTGCCCTGGATCACAAGCAACAAGAGTCAGTGTCAGAGAACATTCCCAGGGGGAAATAAACACCAACTGAAACCTCAAATTCAATAGAAACTATGGAGATAAAACTCTTCAAACCTTGCAGACAATGTCGCTTGTTCATTCCAATACTTGAGGGAACAGTAAGATATACAAAATACCAAATGTTGATATTTGCTAAGGTGCCAGGAAATTGGTTACGCATAACTCTCACTTTGTCTTTATGCACATGTCGTATACATTTAGAGCCCTTACATCCCTGTGTTTCTGAGATCTTATGTACATAATCTCATACAGACACACACAGACACTCATGCACTCTCTCTCTCTCACACACACACATGCAAACAAATTTCCAGCAAGTATACTGGGGTTGGTGTGTAAGGAGTGCCATTGTTGAACAGGTTACAAATCTGGAGATGCAAAGAACCTTTTGTTCTCAACAGCAATACAGTAACCTGCATTTGCCATACATATAGACACAAGCATAAGTGAATTGCATGACGCATATATAGTTGGGCAGTTTTGCAGCAGAGAGTCCAATCTATTCCTCTCGATCACTTCTATAACATGCGTAAAAGGGAAGCAGTAGTCACAAGAAAAACGAGCATTGTTCTTCTGTCTTAGAGTAGAATTGCCTAACTGCCTTGACTTCAGCCTTATTTTAAGTTTAGTTTTTCTCAAAACTTTAAAAAATGAGATATGCAAATATGCAAATTTAGCCTCCAAACAAGCTGCTCATAACTGACCTGATAATAAGTGATAGGAGTGACCAGAAACTGTGTCTCGGCGACAACGACCATGTTCAACATCAGCTTGACCGTCCACACGCCAGGACGGACAGGGCGGTTCAACACTGGTTTGTGTGAACCCACAAACGTTGTCGCAGGGATCTTGACATCGTAGGATGCCGCGATGATGTTGGCTGGGTCTATCCAGGCCATGGACACTGTGAATTCTTTCCCTGGGCCCCAGACATGACGCAAAGTGATATCGTCAAAAGGTCCCAGCAAACGGCCATAATTTCTGAAGATGAGTTCTTTGGGATCAAAGTCAGATCCAACCTGGACAGAAAAAATTAGTGGGACTTATTAGTTAGAACACAGATGGACTATAAACTGAAAAAAAGACTAAATCACTAGTGGTAAATTTAAACGATTGTAACGGTACTGAGGATTCGTAAAACTACTGTTATCAGCAAGGTGATCGAACATAACATTCCTCTATTCGATATACAAAGCTTGAGGTGCATATCTTAGCAAGATTTTGTAGAAGCAGCATCTTTTTGCCAAAGAACTCAATAGTTTTCATGGTAAAAACAATCGGACTGCTGCTAAGCATCAAAATCCCTTCTTGTTTGTTAACCGTCAAGGTAAAACAGCCATACATACATGCAAATACAGCCATGTATGTGCATGTACACATACAATCTATAAAACACACACACACACACACACACACACACACACACACACACGCAACCTGGCATGCACGTGCACACACACACTCACACACACACACACACATACACACACACAGGTAATCCTAACCCAAACCCTAACAATATTTGTTTAAAATTCAAACCAACCCTCTTCCACTGATCACCTCCCATTATATACATACCTCTAGAAACTGCAGTCTGGACATCACCCCCTTGGGGTCCAGCACGGAGTAGTAATGCTTGGGGTGCACATGCGTCTCAAGCGTGACCTCCTTCCCCGTGGTCAGGTACTCGGCCTTGAAGAGAACCAGCAGACCATGAAAGTGGTCGCTCTCCTGGAACAGGTTGACCTCTAGCAGCTGGAGGGGTCGGAAGCGACACGAGGCCTGGCGGAGACTGATGGCCTGGGAGGCGACACGCATGAAGGAGTGATAGAAGGTGAGGTGAGCGTCTCGGTTCTTGGTCGGTGTGTCCAGGTGGTGGTACTCGTTCTGCCAGTAGCTGGACAGTCCGGTTATTCCTGTAGAAGAAAACACAATGCAGTATACTGTGGATACCCCTGCTTTCAAACCCTTTTATTTTGTTACCTTACTTGCATGCAGGTTGCTTCGACCCTTTTTTTTTCTCCCCGTTTCTCTCTGTTTCTCTCTTCTTCTTTAGAAACTGCATACAAGCAGCCAAGGTAATTCTATAGAATGCTCAGATTCAGTGAGATTTATCACAAATGTTGCATTTTCCACGCACAAAAATTGTCCATTACATGGTGCTTTTTTTTCTCAGAAAGTTTTGTCTTGTATACCTGCAGTCTCATTATGTAGCTGTGCATATCATGTATGTACGTGCAGTCTCATTATGTAGCTGTGCATATCATGTATGTACGTGCAGTCTCATTATGTAGCTGTGCATATCATGTATGTACGTGCAGTCTCATTATGTAGCTGTGCATATCATGTATGTACCTGTAGTCTCATGATGTAGCTGTGCATATCATGTATGTACCTGTAGTCTCATGATGTAGCTGTGCATATCATGTATGTACCTGTAGTCTCATGATGTAGCTGTGCATATCATGTATGTACCTGTAGTCTCATGATGTAGCTGTGCATATCATGTATGTACCTGCAGTCTCATGATGTAGCTGTGCATATCATGTATGTACGTGCAGTCTCATTATGTAGCTGTGCATATCATGTATGTACGTGCAGTCTCATTATGTAGCTGTGCATATCATGTATGTACGTGCAGTCTCATTATGTAGCTGTGCATATCATGTATGTACGTGCAGTCTCATTATGTAGCTGTGCATATCATGTATGTACGTGCAGTCTCATTATGTAGCTGTGCATATCATGTATGTACGTGCAGTCTCATTATGTAGCTGTGCATATCATGTATGTACGTGCAGTCTCATTATGTAGCTGTGCATATCATGTATGTACGTGCAGTCTCATTATGTAGCTGTGCATATCATGTATGTACGTGCAGTCTCATTATGTAGCTGTGCATATCATGTATGTACCTGTAGTCTCATTATGTAGCTGTGCATATCATGTATGTACGTGCAGTCTCATTATGTAGCTGTGCATATCATGTATGTACGTGCAGTCTCATTATGTAGCTGTGCATATCATGTATGTACGTGCAGTCTCATTATGTAGCTGTGCATATCATGTATGTACGTGCAGTCTCATTATGTAGCTGTGCATATCATGTATGTACGTGCAGTCTCATTATGTAGCTGTGCATATCATGTATGTACGTGCAGTCTCATTATGTAGCTGTGCATATCATGTATGTACGTGCAGTCTCATTATGTAGCTGTGCATATCATGTATGTACGTGCAGTCTCATTATGTAGCTGTGCATATCATGTATGTACCTGTAGTCTCATGATGTAGCTGTGCATATCATGTATGTACCTGTAGTCTCATGATGTAGCTGTGCATATCATGTATGTACGTGCAGTCTCATTATGTAGCTGTGCATATCATGTATGTACGTGCAGTCTCATTATGTAGCTGTGCATATCATGTATGTACGTGCAGTCTCATTATGTAGCTGTGCATATCATGTATGTACGTGCAGTCTCATTATGTAGCTGTGCATATCATGTATGTACCTGTATGCACAGTGTGCACACTCAGCTCAGTCACTCCAGCACGACAGACAGTTTGGCTATCCTATTTCTCTTCTTTCAATTTTTCATCAATACTTACCTTGCTGCAGGTGACCAAACAGGTAGACATCCAGACTGTTGATGACTTCCTGGTTCACCACTGCCTCAAACTTGCGAGCAAAGAACAGCGGCTTGTCTTCATATTTCTGCACAAACAATAAACAAATACTGAAAGATGCACCAATAGCCCATTTACCGCCCATGGCATGAAAAGTAATTTCCGCCATTTCAAACTTGAAAAAATGGTAGCAAAGCAACTATTGCAAGTTTTTCAAAATTATAAATGCTTAAACATCGCAGGAAGCCAGTAGAAATAAGAAGTAGAAGAAGAAGAATAAGAAATGAAAACCACGACAAAAGAAGAGTAAGACGAACCATGAGTCTCTCCAGGTCGTTGCTCTTAAAGTCGTTGGGTGAACAGCCGCACCAGTCGACGATGTGTTTGTACTGACACTTGCAGCCCTGCTTGCGCCGCCAGTTGGTCAGGTGCAGATTGTTGTCAACCGAGTCTGCGCAAAAACGACTGTTCTGCAGGGCTGTGTGGAAAAACGACTGAAACAAACATATCGCAATCATACTTTAAAGAAATTTGGTTCAGCATGGAACAGATACACTAGTTTTGAACTTTCTTAGTAATTATCACATTTACTTTTCCATGTCAGTCTGTCCTTTCATCCTCCCAATGAAGACACTGATATAAGCTTTATGTTTGAGTACGGATCCTCAATGCCAGATAGTGTACATAATTATGTCACAATATCAAAACTGAATGAAGTTTTGTTTAAACCAAGAAATTGACACAGTTACACAACACATGTTCCATACATACAGACATAAATATGTGCAGCCACCCATGCACTCTCTCTCCCTCTCCCCCTCTCTCTCTCTCTCTCCACCATTTTAGATAAACCCCACTGCTTACTTTTATTTCCAGACACTGTTAGCCATCCTGCTTTTGTATTTGCACCATCTCCTGACAAGGATGGTATGATCAAAAAGTGGATAAAAAAAATGAAACAAAAATCACATGAAAATAACAAACATTGAAAACACCAACAACAACTCCAAATTTCACTCCAAACCAAATCTGACCACCTTTGAACACTCTGAACATCTTACCTCAGCAGGCAGGAGAGTGTACTTATAAAAGGCCTGCAACCCTCTCAGCAGATCATCCTTCTCCATGATGAGGTAACGAGCGAAATCCCGGTACAAGCACACCCAGTCGCTGCCCCCATCCATGCGGATCCCGGTCGGCAGCGGGCGACGTCCGATGCGCCACAAGTGGTTCTCGCACTCGTAGAACGTCTGGTCCAGCCCCTGCTTCTTGATGAATCTCGGCGTGTCTTTGCCATGCGACTTGAGGAAAGTGAGTCCTTTGTAGGCCGTGAGGTACGCTGTCAGATCCGATATTGATCTGCAACACATGCGTCATTGAGAAAAGGAGAATTAGGGTCTAGATTAGGGACCCACTGCCGACCTACAGAAGACTGAGGACTTCTTGGCAGCCACCGAACTGAGGATTTAACGGCCATAACATTGAACGCAGAAGAAGAAGAAGAAGGGTCAAGATTAAGTCGAGATTGTCCAATGTTCATGATTTATTGTGCGTTGTGTATCTATATGCATGGTAATGTCCATAAGGGGCTAATGTGTTACTGTAAGTTTATTGTTATATTATTGTGTTAGAATGTGTATGTATTTGAGATTCAAATAGTATGTTTTTATTCATACAGTCGAGATCATTTAACACGAAAAACGAAAAGCCGAAAAAAAACATTACGCGAAACGTGTTGTCAGTCCGAATCATTCCCTTCATAAACCCTACTAAAAAAACCATCATAACGCGAAATAAAACAATCTGAAACTCACACAAAAAACGCTTACATGAAGCCGATTCTCGGTCTCTTGCACCACCAAACAACTGTTTTTTTGAACTTGTAGCTTCCAAAGCGAGAAGTGTTCACATGTTTGCATGACTGACTGAATATCTCATTTTCCTTCTGACTGTGATTGAAGATGGCCTCGAAAACAGGAGTGAAGAGAAAACAAACAAGCCACACAATTGCGTTTAAAATCAAAGTTTTAGAAGAGCTTGACAAAAAACAACTGAACAAGACTGAAATTTGTAAGAAGTTTTCAATCGCAAATTCAACTCTGTCAACGTTCATCAAGAATAGACAAAAGATTGAAGATGCGTACGTGTCATGTGATGTTCAACCAAACCGAAAGCGGATGAAAACGTGTGCTGGAAATCGAGAGGCACTTGAAGAGAGTCTATTTCAATGGTTTAAACAGGCTCGTTCTATGAACACAACTGTGTCTGGCCCGTTTCTTGCGAAAAGGCAGTGGCTCTTGCACAAGAGTTGGGAGTTGAAAACTTTGTACCGAACCCGGAATTGCTCACTCGTTTCAAAAACCAAAAGGGCATCGTTTTCAAAACGATATGTGGCGAAGCTGCTTCTGTGTCACAAGAGATGGTGGATAAGTGGACTGAGGAAACACTACCACAGGTATGGCACTATTTTATTTTCTTTATCTTGCTTTTACAAAAAAAAAATCAGTTTGATCATTTTCGTTATCGCGAAAAAACGTTAACTCGAAAAAAAATATTGGTCCCTTTCATTTCGTGTAAAGCGATCTCAACTGTAGTTAATATGCAAAGCGCGGAGAACATAGATTACTGTGGTGAGCGTTATATAAGCTGTCATTATTATTATTACAATTCAGAAAATAAGAAGAATTTCACGGGTGGTCCCAACAAATTTACCCATTTCTATTCCGCTCCCAAACTTTTGTTTGACCAGATTATCATAACATTTTTAGTTGAAGTCTAGAACAGGCCTTGGAATTTATGAGAACATCAGTTCAGAAAACGTTTAGCAATGTGCTGCGAGTCAGGTATCCAAAATGTGTGCCGCCAATCTGTTCACAAAACAAGTGTGGGCAATTTTTAATTTCCTTGGAGTACATTAAAAAATGTCATCCAAATTCCTATTCTCATAAATTTCAGGGTGTCTCCTTATAATTGTATCATATCTGAACCCCAAATTACATTAGTATACCGTCAAAGAACTGTTTTTTTTGTTGTTGACAAAATGAATATGGGTACTCTTTTAGATCACCCTGTTTTAGGAAATGTAAAATACATGTCCGATACAACGCAGCATGCTGCAGCTGCTGTTTTATCCTCTGCTTGTTTGCATTTTAAACAGACGTCTTATACAGTCAAAAAAAATGGGATTACACAGGCTTAAACATTTTGGAGTAGGAGCCACCAATTAATGTGGATAAAAAACACCATAGGTGGTCTGCTCATGAACTGCCTGACAATCAAAAAGTGCCCACTGACTGAAAAAAGATTACAACAAAGACCTTTGTTAATCAGTAAAGCTCAGCTCAGCTTGTGGATTTTTGTCAATACTCCTGAAGCCTAAATTCTCTCACATCCTACCAGAACAGCCCTGCTAGCCCCTACCCCCCCCCTCCCCCACTCCCAAATCCATCTTCTATAACCAAAAGGCTGGGTTGATGGCAAACCCCACGGTAGACTAGATTTCTGACATAAAGCTTGTTGCTTCCTTCCTGCCATTAGTTGACCACACTATACAAAATAAAACAAGAGAAAAGGAAGGTAAGGTTAATCGTCTGTCGCTACTTGACTTTTGTGTATCTTTTTTGTCCACTTTCAAGGCCCACTTTCAAGGTCCACTTTCAAGGCCCACTTTCAAGGCCCACTTTCAAGGCTCACTTTCAAGGCCAAGGTCCACTTTCAAGGCCCACTTTCAAGGCCAAGGTCCACTTTCAAGGCCCACTTTCAAGGCCAAGGTCCACTTTCAAGGCCCACTTTCAAGGCCAAGGTCCACTTTCAAGGCCCACTTTCAAGGCCAAGGTCCACTTTCAAGGCCCACTTTCAAGGCCAAGGTCCACTTTCAAGGCTCACTTTCAAGGCCCACTTTCAAGGCCCACTTTCAAGGCCAAGGCCCACTTTCAAGGCCCACTTTCAAGGTCCACTTTCAAGGCCCACTTTCAAGGCCAAGGCCCACTTTCAAGGCTCACTTTCTAGGCCCACTTTCTAGGCCCACTTTCAAGGTCCACTCTCAAGGCTCACTTTCAAGGCCCACTTTCAAGGCCAAGGCCCACTTTCAAGGCCCACTTTCAAGGCCCACTTTCAAGGTCCACTTTCAAGGTCCACTTTCAAGGCCAAGGCCCACTTTCATGGCCCACTTTCAAGGCCAAGGCCCACTTTCAAGGCCCACTTTCAAGGCCCACTTTCAAGGTCCACTTTCAAGGTCCACTTTCAAGGCCCACTTTCAAGGCCCACTTTCAAGGCCCACTTTCAAGGTCCACTTTCAAGGTCCACTCTCAAGGTCCACTTTCAAGGTCCACTCTTCCTCGCGATATAACCTTCGTGGTTGAAAACGACGTTAAACACCAAAAAAAGAAAGAAAGAAAGGTCCACTTTCAAGGTCCACTTTCAAGGCTCACTTTCAAGGTCCACTCTCAAGGCCCACTTTCAAGGCCCACTTTCAAGGTCCACTTTCAAGGTCCACTTTCAAGGCCCACTTTCAAGGCCCACTTTCAAGGCCCACTTTCAAGGCCAAGGTCCACTTTCAAGGCCCACTTTCAAGGCCCACTTTCTAGGCCCACTTTCTAGGCCCACTTTCAAGGCCCACTTTCAAGGCTCACTTTCTAGGCCCACTTTCAAGGCCCACTTTCAAGGCCAAGGCCCACTTTCAAGGCCCACTTTCAAGGTCCACTTTCAAGGCCAAGGCCCACTTTCAAGGCTCACTTTCTAGGCCCACTTTCTAGGCCCACTCCGCCTGATGAACACTGTTTGCCTCACCCTCTCAGATCTGGTCAGGTCTTGATATGGGATAAGATCATCCCTCCACTTGGTCACACACCAACAATCAACAGCCTGAGTGCTACAAGGGATAAGACCATCCCTCCACTTGGTCACACACCAAACATCAACAGCCTGGGTGCTACATGGGGTAAGACCATCCCTCCACTTGGTCACACACCAAACATCAACAGCCTGGGTGCTACATGGGGTAAGACCATCCCTCCACTTGGTCACACACCAACAATCAACAGCCTGGGTTTTACATGGGATAAGATCATCACTCCACTTGGTCACATACCGAACATCAACGGCCTGGGTGTTACACGGGATAAAATCATCCTTCCGCTTGGTCACATACCAACAATCAACAGCCTGGGTGCTACAAGGGATAAGATCATCCCTCCACTTGGTCACACACCAACAATCAACAGCCTGGGTGCTACAAGGGATAAGACCATCCCTCCACTTGGTCACACACCAACAATCAACAGCCTGGGTGTTACAAGGGATAAGATCATCCCTCCACTTGGTCACACACCAACAATCAACAGCCTGGGTGTTACAAGGGATAAGACCATCCCTCCACTTGGTCACATACCAAACATCAACAGCCCGGGTGTTACAAGGGATAAGATCATCCCTCCACTTGGTCACACACCAACAATCAACAGCCTGGGTGCTACAAGGGATAAGACCATCCCTCCACTTGGTCACACACCAACAATCAACAGCCTGGGTGTTACAAGGGATAAGATCATCCCTCCACTTGGTCACACACCAACAATCAACAGCCTGGGTGCTACAAGGGATAAGACCATCCCTCCACTTGGTCACACACCAACAATCAACAGCCTGGGTGTTACAAGGGATAAGATCATCCCTCCACTTGGTCTCGCACCAACAATCAACAGCCTGGGTGCTACAAGGGATAAGACCATCCCTCCACTTGGTCACACACCAACAATCAACAGCCTGGGTGTTACACGGGATAAAATCATCCTTCCGCTTGGTCACATACCAACAATCAACAGCCTGGGTGCTACAAGGGATAAGACCATCCCTCCACTTGGTCACACACCAACAATCAACAGCCTGGGTGCTACAAGGGATAAGATCATCCCTCCACTTGGTCACACACCAACAATCAACAGCCTGGGTGTTACAAGGGATAAGACCATCCCTCCACTTGGTCTCGCACCAACAATCAACAGCCTGGGTGCTACAAGGGATAAGATCATCCCTCCACTTGGTCACATACCAAACATCAACAGCCTGGGTGTTACACGGGATAAAATCATCCTTCCGCTTGGTCACATACCAACAATCAACAGCCTGGGTGCTACAAGGGATAAAATCATCCTTCCGCTTGGTCACATACCAACAATCAACAGCCTGGGTGTTACAAGGGATAAGACCATCCCTCCACTTGGTCACATACCAAACATCAACAGCCTGGGTGTTACAAGGGATAAGATCATCCCTCCACTTGGTCACATACCAACAATCAACAGCCTGGGTGTTACAAGGGATAAGACCATCCCTCCACTTGGTCACACACCAAACATCAACAGCCTGGGTGTTACAAGGGATAAGATCATCCCTCCACTTGGTCACACACCAACAATCAACAGCCTGGGTGCTACATGGGGTAAGACCATCCCTGTACTTGGTCACATACCAACAATCAACAGCCTGGGTGTTACAAGGGATAAGATCATCCCTCCACTTGGTCACACACCAACAATCAACAGCCTGGGTGCTACATGGGGTAAGACCATCCCTCCACTTGGTCACACACCAACAATCAACAGCCTGGGTGTTACATGGGATAAGACTATCTCTCCACTTGGTCACACACCAAACATCAACAGCCTGGGTGTTACAAGGGATAAGATCATCCCTCCACTTGGTCACACACCAACAATCAACAGCCTGGGTGTTACATGGGATAAGACTATCTCTCCACTTGGTCACACACCAAACATCAACAGCCTGGGTGTTACAAGGGATAAGATCATCCCTCCACTTGGTCACATACCAAACATCAACAGCCTGGGTGTTACAAGCAGACCTGTTTACCCTGAACCCGAGGCAAGAGTACTTTCCAAAAAAGTTGAGTGTATTTTTCAAAAAGTTGGTGTACTTTGCAAGCAAAGCCATATATGCGCTAGGGAAAATGTACGTGTGGGTGCAAACTTGTTTGTGTAAGAATTGCATGTCTTGTGAACACCTTCAGAATTTAACTCCTTCCAATACAACAGGGATAAAACAATTGTATTTACCTGTCAGTTTGTAGCATTATAACCAGTGTCTTCCAAACAGATTGATAATGAAAAGATGAACTTTGTTACGAGAGTATGTATTAGTTTACTGTGCCTGCGAGCACATGGCCGAGACTATGTACACGCGCATGAATATGACGTCATGAATGTAGGTCATGATCGCGCATGCGTATGGGCTGCCCCTCTCTGATCTATGGCGGAATAAACTGTCATTTTGAACCTGCTGTGCCTTTTGTGTGCTTTACGCAAGGACTCACGAACACCAATGCCCACAACACACAGAACACGAATGCTAACGTTACAAACTTGCCACTGACAGCTGCATCTGTTCAGTCTTCTCCCCTTTGGCTTTGCTCAAAAGTTAATCTTGTTGTCTTCATACTTGTGTTACTCTCACAAAAGTGGTTGACAGTGGCAAGTTCATTTTTACAATCATCTCTGAAAACATTGCTTCAGCACGGACTACAGGCTTTTCTTCTGGCAGGATTTGCTTTGCGGGAATGAACTTCATAATTCCTTGGCAGCTGTCAGCGGATTTCTTTGCAGCAACATTGTCCATGTGAGTTTTGGAACTGCAGTGTCGTTCGATGTCATATTTCCCGGCATCAGTGGGCAACGGAGAAATCCGATTTACAATACTTGCAGTGTGCATGACTTTTTCCCATTCCCGGTGTAGGATCCGGTCCGGTCCCCCCTCTGAAGTAGTCCCCCGGGGGACCAATTCGTGGCAAAAACTGCTCTATAATGGTCCCCCCTTAGACATCCAGCCTCGTTGTTCTTAGGCATTCAAGCCATTTTCAATCTATATCTTCGTCCGGTATTATGTAGTGCACAGACAGCAATCTCTTTGTTTGACTATATTTTCCAGAAAATAAAATAGATCTGATTTATAATGCCGTTCAAAAGAAAAATGACATGAAATAAAATGAATAATAAATAAATACTGATAAGAAGAAATGAAACCAGTCTCTGATTCTTTCCTTTCTTTTCTCTAAAATTGCTGGTAACATTACTAACATTGTAACAAGAAAAACGAGGCTGGATGTCTAAGGGGGGACCATTATAGAGCAGTTTTTGCCACGAATTGGTCCCCCGGGGGACTACTTCAGAGGGGGGACTGAACCGGATCCTACACCGGCATCAGTGGGCAACGGAGAAATCCGATTTACAATACTTGCAGTGTGCATGACTTTTTCGGGCCCAAAGACGACTCTACAATTCCTGGCTCTTTCTTGTATTTCTCCAAGAAAATCTGCCGTTTCTGCTGTTTAGACTTGGTACAGTCATCCGAAACAGGCACATTTTTCCGCTTCATTTTGCCACGATTGTCCAGACGATCGCACGTGCCAACAACTGAACGAGGTTTCTACAGCTGAAGATTCGCTGTCATGGTTATCTCCCTTAGACCGAAAACGGTATCAGTTGCACCATCCCGTAATCAGCACTGGCCCACGATTGTCCAGACGATCGCACGTGCCAACAACTGAACGAGGTTTCCACAGCTGAAGATTCGCTGTCATGGTTATCTCCCTTAGACCTAAACCGGTATCAGTTGTACCATCCCGTAATCAGCACACCAACACCGGAAAACGTATTCTAGACTTTTTCTTATGCGTATTTTGTGCGTGTATCGCGTATTATGCGTACTGATAAAAATTTGGCGTACAAAATACGCCCAAATCGTACTGGTAAACAGGTCTGTACAAGGGATAAGATCATCCCTCCACTTGGTCACACACCAACAATCAACAGCCTGGGTGTTACATGAGATAAGACCATCCCTCCACATAGTCACATACCAACAATCAACAGCCTGGGTGTTACATGGGATAAGACCATCCCACCACTTGGTCACATACCAACAATCAACAGCCTGGGTGTTACATGGGATAAGACCATCTCTCCAGCTGCTCACACACCAACAATCAACAGCCTGGGTGCTACAAGGGATAAGACCATCCCTCCACTTGGTCACACACCAACAATCAACAGCCTGGGTGCTACAAGGGATAAGATCATCCCTCCACTTGGTCACATACCAAACATCAACAGCCTGGGTGTTACAAGGGATAAGATCATCCCTCCACTTGGTCTCGCACCAACAATCAACAGCCTGGGTGCTACATGGGATAAGACCATCTCTCCAGCTGCTCACACACCAACAATCAACAGCCTGGGTGCTACAAGGGATAAGACCATCCCTCCACTTGGTCACATACCAAACATGAAAAGCCTGTGTGTTACAAGGGATAAGACCATCCCTCCACTTGGTCACATACCCAACATGAACAGCCTGTGTGTTACAAGGGATAAGACCATCCCTCCACTCAGTCACATACCAACAATGAACAGCCTGGGTGTTACACGGGATAAGACTATCTCTCCACTTGGTCACACACCAAACATCAACAGCCTGGGTGCTACATGGGATAAGATCATCCCTCCACTTGGTCACACACCAACATTAAACAGCCTGGGTGTTACATGCGATAAGACCATCTCTCCAGCTGCTCACACACCAACAATCAACAGCCTGGGTGTTACATGGGATAAGACCATCTCTCCAGCTGCTCACACACCAACAATCAACAGCCTGGGTGTTACAAGGGATAAGACCATCCCTCCACTTGGTCACACACCAACAATCAACAGCCTGGGTGTTACAAGGGATAAGATCATCCCTCCACTTGGTCACACACCAACAATCAACAGCCTGAGTGCTCTCTGTGCACACTGGTATTGTTTTAAAATAATTAATTCTGTAAAAGGGACTGGCGCCTTTTTCTGAAATCAATTCATCAAAATATTCCAAGTCACCACAGCAAGCAGTCAGGGTATTGATTTTTGGTATGTGATCAAGTGGTAGGATGGTTTTATCCCATACAAAAACCTGACCAGATCTGAGAGGGTGAGGCGAATGGTTTTCACGAGGCGGAGTGAGCCTTTCACATTTTGAAAATCATGGTTTTAAAATCTTAAACTCACTTGATGGGGTAGTCACTCTCGCTGAGGTTGATGTAATAGTCCCACCGCCATTCCTTCTTCTCCAGCACCTCTTTGAGGAAGGCCAGGTGTGCCTGCAGGAGACTGGCGCCGCCCCAGATGGTGGCAAAGCGATGTCGCGTCAACATCACGTTGGGCAGTCGTCGCTCCAAGGCCAGCAACTCACGGAACATGAACTCTTGTCTCTGTAAGTGGAGAACACGATGAGAGCTCTTTTGTCTGTAAAATGACAGCGGATCTGAGAAACAAAGGGAAGTAAGCGCTCTAAATGCTTACAACATTGTGCAATAGACTAATGAGAGTTATGCGGAACCGATCTCCTACTGGCACAAGAGAAAATAACAAGCTTTAACATGAACAAGCGACTTTCATCCTCAACCAACTCTATTCTTTATTCTAATTACAGTGGGACCACCATTTTGATTTTAAGTTCCTCAACCGACCCACATCTCTATTTGATGAATGCCAATCCCATGTAAGGACCTCACTTCTCCTTCTGCCCTGCCCAGCCCCTTCCCCATTCTAAGATTGGCCTTTTTAAAGGACATTAATGCTTCTCTTCAGGGACCTTATTTCTGGACCTTGTGCCCTGCCCAGCCCCTTCCCCATTTTAAACACGTCACGGCCAATCCGGCCTCTCCCATCATGCAACAGAAAAAGGGGCGGGGTTTAGCAAAAATAGCACAACGCGTGGCACGCGATGTAAACACGAACAGGCCAGATGGAAGGAGAAAGTGGCTTTCTGTCTGTGCGAGCAGCATTTCTTATTTTAACACAGCTTCTTCAGAGTTTTTCACATTTCGTTTCTGAACATTTGTGATATCTTGCATATTGATTGCGTATCTTGTTTATATTTACAATACAATTGAACTTTCACACAGAGAACCTTTGTGTCAAAGAAATCAGTCACACAGAGAAAAACAGAATAACAAAGTCAAGGCTGTAGATGTCAGGCTAGTCAAACGGACAAAATGAAACTTAGTCTTGGTTGCTGTAACTCAGTCACCGCTTATGGTACTTTCGCTGATATTGCAGAAAAACAACACAGAATCAGCCAAAACCGCTAACAATAAACAAGTTTAGTACGTCACAACGTCAATGAACAGAATTCTCGAGTCAATTTTTGCATCAGACTCTGACTAAGAGAGTGGGGCAAGCGTCAAACACCACTAAAATGAGGAGGGAAATCTTGGCGCATTTTTTTGGCGGAATACTTGAACAAACCAATCATTTTCAAACTGATCAAGGACAAAAACAGGCTTGTGAACCGAATGGTGAGGGGGGAGGGTACCTCGAAATGTGTGGGTGATGATTTCACAGCACCAGTCCATTGCTGCAGTCTTAGTATAGTAGCTCCACCGACCACTGTTCCCTCCCCCCTCCCGTTCGTTCCCCCTTTCAACCCCCTACCACCTTGGAATAAACTGCAGAAGACCATTTGCATATCCTGGATTCTTCCATTTGTGTTGCCAGGGGCGACCCAAGATACGAGTCCCTTTGTTTCCCATGTCCACTTAGAACAAACCGAGTTTAGATTTCCCCTTCCTGTTTTCAAAGTAAACTTGGCCATCCTGTGAGGCACTGTCAGGGACAGTAATTATAGTTAGCGGGACCATGTAGACGAAGTCAACGGTGATGATCTGCGTAGTGTATACGCATACTTTGGGACAAGGTCTGTTATTCCACCCAGCGAGAGCCTCTAACACAATCAGTGTTGTCGACAGATGCAGGCGGGAAGACCTGAGCAGTGTTTCACATTCCAACATCCGACGGTGATAGTAACTTAGTAAGGGCTAGGCTGCGGTCTGTAAGCTGTATTGCACTGACATCTCTTTCTGTCTATGGAAATAAATGGCGAAATTTGATTTAACACTTCTCAACATTAACAGTGACCAGGAGAACGCAATAAGGAGACTATTTACTGAGAATCAGTGGCCATTTGAAACTCGAAGGTGTGTAATAAAAGATTCGACTTGTGTACCAAGAGGTGCTGGGCCATCATCGTGTGACCTCGTTACAGAGGCTGTCTCTCGTGTGTGTAGTACCGTTAGGGTGCAGACGTGGTTTTCTTATCCTGGAGGCGATGGTGAAACCGGAGACACGGGTCCTAGTGCAGGGCTCTCCTCTGGGGTAGGCCAGTGTGCCTTTTGTTTTTGCAGCCCTTGTGTGACAAATCATCGCCAGAGGTGGCTAGGTACAGGCCAATTGCCACACCGCAGGAATTCCGGCGTTAGAAAAGTACTCTACAAGAAGTATTGGGCCATGCTAGACCGACGCCGTGCTTGGAATTGTGCATTGTACTTGGTGAAAAAGACGTCTTGCTTACATCAAGACAATGCAACACGGGTAAACATTAACCGAGAAATGATGCCCGACTGTGTGCTCAAACTAGTGAAAAGGCTTTATCCCAACCCCACAGGAATACCCTATCAAGGCCACAACTGGTGGTAAAGGTTAGTTGCATTTCTTTCTTCATATCCGATGCAACAAATACACATGCACCTGAAACAGGATGCTCTGGAACCAAATTGCCGCATGCCACGTGTTTTGCTATTTTTGGAACGCATGGTGTAAATCTGTGACGTTGGAGAGTGTTGACTCCGCCCTTTTCTTTGAACAAGATCCCCATTGAAATGTTTGTTTACAAATATCTTCTTTATTATGGAGAATTAACCTTATCTAAGTGCATAGGGCAGTAAATGTGTGAAAACCAGCTGTGTGAACAAAAAATCTGACACCGTAACTCATGCTTAACCGAGATATTAAAGAAAATGTAGGAACAGTATTTGTCCGTTGCCTGCAAGAGGTTTGAAATGATTTGCCAACGCAGAAGGTCAGGCTCCTTATATACTCTTGCCGGGCCTTTAATTATGGCCCTTTTTAAAGGACATTAATGCTTCCCTTCAGGGACCTTATTTCTCATGTTTTCACCTTAAACAGTGGACCCCCCCCCCCCCCCCCCTTTTAAGACCTGATTGTCTCAGATTATTTGAGGTCTGAAAATGAGGGTTCCAGACTTAATCCATTTAAAGACTCCCCCCTTTTCCATGACCTGATTGTCTCAGATTATTTGAGGTCTGAAAATGAGGGTTCCAGACTTAATCCATTTAAAGACTCCCCCCTTTACCATGACCTGATTGTCTCCGATTATTTGAGGTCTGAAAATGGGGGTTCCAGACCTAATCCATTTAAAGACTCCCCCCTTTTCCATGACCTGATTGTCTCAGATTATTTGAGGTCTGAAAATGGGGGTTCCAGACCTAATCCATTTAAAGACTCCCCCCTTTTCCATGACCTGATTGTCTCAGATTATTTGAGGTCTGAAAATGGGGGTTCCAGACCTAATCCATTTAAAGACTCCCCCCTTTTCCATGACCTGATTGTCTCAGATTATTTTAGGTCTGAAAATGGGGGTTCCAGACCTAATCCATTTAAAGACTCCCCCCTTTACCATGACCTGATTGTCTCAGATTATTTTAGGTCTGAAAATGGGGGTTCCAGACTTAATCCATTCAAAGACTCCCCCCTTTACCATGACCTGATTGTCTCAGATTATTTTAGGTCTGAAAATGGGGGTTCCAGACTTAATCCATTTAAAGACTCCCCCCTTTCCATGACATGATTTTTCCTCACAAGGAAGAATAAGTGCATCAATAGAAAAATAACAAAAGAAGTTCACAAGGGGTGACTTCTTTTGGTTTGTGTCAACTTTAAACTGATTCCATAAACAACTAACAGCACAGAACACTGACAAAAGTGTAACAATGAAAAGGAAAAAAACAATTAACTTTAAGGCAAAACACAAGGAAATCATCATATTATTGTTATTTAAGCATTCTATTACAGTGTAGGCAAAACACAAGGAAATCATCATATTATTCAATCAATATAAGGCTTATATCCCGCATATTCCATGGGTACAGTTCTAAGCGCAGGGATTTATTTTTTTATTTTATTTTATTTTATGCAATTTATATCGCGCACATATTCAAGGCGCAGGGATTTATTTATGCCGTGTGAGATGGATTTTTTTTTACACAATACATCACGCATTCACATCGGCCAGCAGATCGCAGCCATTTCGGCGCATATCCTACTTTTCACGGCCTATTATTCCAAGTAACACGGGTATTTTGGTGGACATTTTTACCTATGCCTATACAATTTTGCCAGGAAAGACCCTTTTGTCAATCGTGGGATCTTTAACGTGCACACCCCAATGTAGTGTACACGAAGGGACCTCGGTTTTTCGTCTCATCCGAAAGACTAGCACTTGAACCCACCACCTAGGTTTGGAAAGGGGGGAGAAAATTGCTAACGCCCTGACCCAGGGTCAAACTCGCAACCTCTCGCTTCCGAGCGCAAGAGCATTACCACTCGGCCATCCAGTCCATATTATTTTTATCTAAGCATTCTATTACAGTGAAATCCCCCTTTTAAGACATCCCAATTTAGGAATTCTCCCTTTTTAGGACCTTGATTTTTCAGATCCTCTGTTCATAACGTCTGTAAATGTACCCCCATTTTAAGACGTACTCCCTCCTTTTTAAGACCCTATTTTCTCAGATGTTTGCCGGTCTCACAAGGAGGTTCCACTGTATTCCAACAGTGGCAACAAAACCCAACAACAAAATTGTGAAATATAACAACTTCAACAAACAAACTTTCTTTTTTGTAAACTTTTTGAACAATTACCCCACAACAGCTGTGCACACGTCCCACTGCTAAGCTCAGAGCAATCAGCAAATCTGCGCACACCACAGGACAAGCTAACATTTAAAAAGAAAAAACACAAACAAAAAAAACTCACAGGGTGGATCATGGAGATGGTAGATTGTTCTCAATAGGAATCGCTGTGCATGCACGCAAGCACACACACACACACACACACACACACACACACACACACACAAACACACACACACACACAAACACACGCCACCACCCTCATCTCGATTCCCAGTCTGAAAACATTCAGTCAAAACTTGACTAAATGTAAAAAAAAAGAACCCCATACACATATGGACACCCCCCCCCCCCCCCCCTAAAGAAATGAATAAAAACAACACCACTGACACTGTCCACATTGATGTAATACACGTAGTAGTGATGGGGGTGGTAGATGGTCCTCACTACAAGCAAAACTAAAAATATAAGAACCCCATTCATGGCACCCCCCCCCCCCCCTTTTCCCCAAAAAAGAATATTTGTATTTGATTTAAAAAAAATCACTATTGGCACTGTCCACGTGGGTGTAATAGCAATGATTGGGGTGATAGATTTTCTCACTGCAAGCAAAACTAAAAATTTTTTTTAAAAATTCAACTTCATACAGACATCAAAGATCAAAGCTCAAAGCCCCCCCCCCCCCCTTCCACAGAAAAGAATATTTTGTATTTATTTTTACAAAAATCACCACTGACACTGTCCACGTGGATGTAGTAGTAGTGGTGGGGGTGGTAGATGGTCCTCAGCAGCCGGACCACTTGTCGCACCTGTCTGCCGTTCAGCGTCAGCACGAAGACAATTTTCACCTGCCTGTTTCGCGCCTGACTGCCATCGCTCTTCACCAAGGGGGCAGGCTGTCGCACGGTCTCTGAAAGGAGGCAAGGAAGATCAGTGTTAAAAATAAGACTGGATTTGTGTTGGACCTGAAGGAGAAAGTGTGGGGCTCAGCGGCGAACTGACTTCATCACATCAACAACCTTAATGACAGTCTAGCATGGCGACGGGAACGCAGAAGAAGAAACTGAACTGGCCATAATAGCTCGTGTGCAAATAAACCCAGAAATTTTGTCGATGAAGTAGCTTGGAAGGCTTCCTCTCCTCTCTCTTTTTTTTTAAAAGAAAATTAGACAACAATAATAAAGCATACAATAAATAAACCAACAGTTGAATACATTCATAAATGAATGAAAAAACAAACAAGCTGACAAACAAGCTAATAAATCAACTCTGCATCAGAGTTTCACTTTTGCTGTGCTTGACATTTAACACTCAGGGCACTGAGGAAACAGACAATGTTACAAACAACAATGATTCACAACACACAATTTCAATCCTTTCATTGTAAGCTTATGAATATAAAGATAAATCAAATAAGTTACGATTCACAAAATCTTAAAGACATAAATGCTGACCTAGCAAATACTCCTTTTTTCTTTATTTGGTGTTTAACGTCGTTTTCAACCACGAAGGTTATATCGCGACGGGGAAAGGGCGGGGAGATGGGATAGAGCCACTTGTCAATTGTTTCTTGTTCACAAAAGCACTAATCAAAAATTTGCTCCAGGGGCTTGCAACGTAGTACAATATATTACCTTACTGGGAGAATGCAAGTTTCCAGTACAAAGGACTTAACATTTCTTACATGTATACTGCTTGACTAAAATCTTTACAAAAATTGACTATATTCTATACAAGAAACACTTAACAAGGGTAAAAGGAGAAACAGAATCCGTTAGTCGCCTCTTACGACATGCTGGGGAGCATCGGGTAAATTCTTCCCCTTAACCCGCGGGGGGAAGCAAATACTCCGACCACCTCATAATACAGTGGAACCCCTTTTAAGACACCCTCCCTTTTAGGACCCTGTTTTTCCAGATTTGCTGTTCATATCCTCTGTACATTTACCCCCTTTTGAAGACTCCCAGTCTTTTTTAAGACCCGATTTTCTCAGATTTGTTTAGGTCTTAAAAAGGAGACTCCACTGTAACACCATCTGAGGGTATTAAACAGCTCGACGTCCCATTTGAGAGAAATCCTCAAGGAAAAAGTAAACCCACATACATGACTGATAATGCAAAATTAAGCTTACACAGAAGAATATCAATTCCTTTCCTCGCCCTAATATTTTTTCATCTTTTGCAAGAGACCATAATTGGCCACATCTATTTAACACAGTAATCCTGTTATACTAACAAGTCAGCAGGGGGGCTGTGTAGGAAGGCGGGTGATCATTCATCTTGATGTACTTAAACCACCTTTAGTGGAATAACTTGCTTTCTCACCTCAGTGAATTTCAATGTCAGCTTATACAAATTATTCTGATTGTGAACTGAATACAACCAGAATGTCAAAATCTAGCAAGGAAAAGAAAACCACACTGATAAATTACGTCTTTTATGACTGCTTCATTGACAAAATTTCAATATCAATATTATGAGTGCATAATTATCTTCATGAAAAAAAAACTAGCAGAGGAAAGAAAACAACACTGATAAAACATCTTTTACAACTCAGCTTCATTGACAACATTTCAATATAGTACAAGTAACATGTATCATGAGTGCATCTCTTCATGATTAAAATCTAGCACGAGAATGAAAAGAAAAGCACAATATAAATGTCTTTCATAACTGCTTCATTGACAAAATTCTAATGTCATTTTCAGTATAATCAGTGGATCTTTTTATGTTCCATTGAATGAACCCCCTAGCTATGAGCTCCCACTTAAATATTACTTCCCCCTGCCCCTTCACTTCCCCCTCCCCCCAAGAAAACAAAAAATCTCCCCTCTTAGATTCTTATAGACATGTGCAGATATAGAAAGAAAAACAAAATTATATATTTTCATATTTAATTTCTTTATTTCTTTATTACAGACTTATATATGAGACAGGCAGAACACAAAATAATTATACACTCTAACTGCTCCACACTCAATTGCTTCTCTTCCACCCTCCCAACCCCACCCCACAACACTCAGACAATTTGCAATTGTAAAATGCAATAAAAAGAAAACAAAACAAAACAAAACATAAAAAAGCAGAGTGTATTTAACAGCCTTTGCGCGATAAAGAACAGAATACAATTCAATTGAGAGAAACAAATTAGAAAATTGCAAAAACTTCCAACCACGGAAAAAGGCAATCAACGCAGAGAATTAGGCTGAATAATACATTATCAAACAGAATCACAAAAAATGTGATTGTTACCAACGAGCACAAAATGTCAAGCCAGGTTTGCCATATTATTCTTATTTTCCAGAGAATAACAGCCACATCAACCCAGTTCAAACCAAACAGATAACTGTGATAAAAAAACACACACTGTCAATGAAGGCAGCAAATAGAGGCTGCAAGGTCATTCCAAATGCCAGTTCTGTATGGAAATGTGCATTTCTTTGCTCATAATTATGACAGGGGGAAAAGAGAGAGAGAGAGAGAGAGAGAGAGAGAATGAGAGAGAGAGAGAGACATAGAGAGAGGAAGAGAGAGGAGGGAGAGGGAGAATGAGAGAGAGAGAGAGAGAGAGAGAGAGAGGAGGGGGAGAAAGAGAGAGAGAGAGAGAGAGAGAGAGAGAGAGAGAGAGAGAGAGAGAGAGGAGGGGGAGAAAGAGAGACAGATAGAGAGAAAGAAAGAGAGAGAGAGAGAGAAAGAGAGAGAGAGAGAACAAGAGAGAATGAGAGAGAGAGAGAGAGAGAGAGAGAGAGAGAGAGAGAGAGAGAGAGAGAGGAGGGGGAGAAAGAGAGAGAATGAGAGAGAACAAGAGAGAGAGAGAGAACAAGAGAGAATGAGAGAGAGAGAGAGAGAGAGAGGAGGGGGAGAAAGAGAGAGAGAGAGAGAGAGAGAGAGAGAGAGAGGAGGGGGAGGGGAAGAGAGAGAGAGAGAGAGAGAGAGAGAGAGAGAGAGAGAGAGAGAGAGGAGGGGGAGAAAGAGAGAGAGAGAGAGAGAGAGAGAGAGAGAGAGGAGGGGGAGAAAGAGAGACAGATAGAGAGAAAGAAAGAGAGAGAGAGAACAAGAGAGAGAGAGAGAGAGAGAGAGAGAGAGAGAGAGAGAGAGAGAGAGGAGGGGGAGAAAGAGAGAGAGAGAGAATGAGAGAGAACAAGAGAGAGAGAGAGAACAAGAGAGAATGAGAGAGAGAGAGAGAGAGAGAGAGAGGAGGGGGAGAAAGAGAGAGAGAGAGAGAGAGAGAGAGAGAGGAGGGGGAGAAAGAGAGAGAGAGAGAGAGAGAGAGAGAGAGAGAGAGAGAGGAGGGGGAGAAAGAGAGACAGATAGAGAGAAAGAAAGAGAGAGAGAGAGAGAAAGAGAGAGAGAGAGAGAGAACAA
>NC_090246.1:761580-886179 GCF_037325665.1 Littorina saxatilis | reverse complement strand
TTGCCCAGGTGATTGTTTGTGAGACAAATGGAGACGTTTTTCATGATTACCGCAAAAATGACACTGTACATATTCTTGATATGGCAAAAGGTTTATTCAGAGAGAGAGAGAGAGAGAGAGAGAGAGAGAGAGAGAGAGAGAGAGAGAGAGAGAGAGAGAGAGAGAGAGAGAGAGTGAGAGAGTGAGAGAGAGAGAGAGAGAGAGAGTGAGAGAGAGAGAGAGAGAGAGAGTGAGAGAGAGTGAGAGTGAGAGTGAGAGAGAGAGAGCGAGAGAGTGAGAGTGAGAGTGAGAGTGAGAGAGAGAGAGAGAGAGTGAGAGAGAGAGAGAGAGAGAGAGAGAGAGAGAGAGAGAGAGAGAGAGAGAGAGAGAGAGAGAATCACACACACAAACAATATCTCTTTCACAAACACAAACGTGCACAGACACACACACACACACACACACACATACTGGACTTCATACACACACACACACTCCCCCCCCCCCCCCCACACACACACATCCTCAACACCCCGATCACATCCACCCTCCAACACAGGCCCTCAGAGTTTCCCTCACCTCTCAAGGGACAGAAGCGCGGCAGCCTCAGAGCGTACAGCTTGTTCTGGTTGTGAAGACACGTCACGTCGGCCAGTTCCTGCTTGCACTGAATGGACTTTGCCCTGGTAATGGCTGACACTGCTTCCTTCCCCGTGATATCGCAGTTGGGCTGATACTTAGCCACCTTCAGATTAGGTAAGGTAAGGTAAGGTAAGGTAAGGTAAGGTAAGGTAAGGTAAGGTAAGGTAAGGTAAGGTAAGGTTTCAACCATGTGCAGTACATGTGTATTCTTCTTCTTCTTCATCGTTCATGGGCTAAAACTCCCACGTTCACTCATATTTTTTGCACGAGTGGGTTTTAGCGTGTATGACTGATTTTACTCTGCAATTCAGGCAGCCATACTCCGCTTTCGGGGGAAGCATGCAGGGCAATTTCGTGTTTCTATAACCAACCGAACTCGGACATAGATTACAGGATCTTTTCTGTGCGCACTTTGTCTTGTGCTTGCGTGTACACACGAAGGGGGTTAAGGCACAAGCAGGTCTGCACATAAGTTGACCCGGGAGATCAGAAAAATCTCCACCTGTAACCCACCGGGCGCAGCCGGGATTCAAACCAGCGACCTACCGCATATGAGGCCGATGTTTTATCCACTAGGCCACTGCGCCCATCTATGTGTATTCAATACATTCAAACACAGCAAAATGCAATGTGCTCACCGAATTGCTCACATACCCCGCTCACTCCATGACCACTTCACATGTAATATACCTTGCGGGTGTTGTCGTCTTGGACTGGGATGGGGATGGGGTCATTGTTCTGGTCGCTGTTTGAGGCGTGGCCGGTGTCGTAGGCTGGCGGACCTTTGCCGCCGTTCTCGTTGTTCAGCGTGTCGTTGCTGCTGGAGCCCGGGTTCTTTCCCTGGAAACACACAGAGAATACACTGAAATCATTGTTTTTAAAGTTTGATTGAAAAGGCAAATAAACTGAAAAGTGTTAAATGTTCAAGAAGAAAGTTTTTATGTGAGTTTTTAATTGAATCTATTTTGATTTGTTTTTATTTAATCTTTTAGAGGAGGTGGGGGTGAGGGGAGGTGTTGGGTGAGAGAGGGTGGGGGGACGAAGGGGAGACTTTTTTTTATGATTTGCTATTTTTCATTTTTGTTTGTTCAGCAGAAGTGATGAGGATGGGGAGGAGGCGGAAAGTAGGGTGGCAAGGAAGAGTGTGATGTGTACAGTGTGATGTGTACAGTGTGATGTGTACAGTGTGATGTGTACAGGGTGATGTGTACTGTGTGATGTGTACAGTGTGATGTGTACAGTGTGATGTGTACAGTGTGATGTGTACAGTGTGATGTGTACAGTGTGATGTGTACAGTGTGATGTGTAGAGTGTGATGTGTAGAGTGTGATGTGTAGAGTGTGATGTGTACAGTGTGATGTGTACAGTGGATGTGTACAGTGTGATGTGTACAGTGGATGTGTACAGTGTGATGTGTACAGTGTGATGTGTACAGTGGATGTGTACAGTGTGATGTGTACAGTGGATGTGTACAGTGTGATGTGTACAGTGTGATGTGTACAGTGGATGTGTACAGTGTGATGTGTACAGTGTGATATGTACAGTGTGATGTGTACAGTGTGATGTGTACAGTGTGATGTGTACAGTGTGATGTGTACAGTGTGATGTGTACAGTGTGATGTGTAGAGGGTGATGTGTACAGTGTGATGTGTACAGTGTGATGTGTAGAGGGTGATGTGTACAGTGTGATGTGTACAGTGTGATGTGTACAGTGTGATGTGTACAGTGTGATGTGTACAGTGTGATGTGTACAGTGTGATGTGTACAGTGTGATGTGTACAGTGTGATGTGTAGAGGGTGATGTGTACAGTGTGATGTGTACAGGGTGATGTGTACAGGGTGATGTGTACAGGGTGATGTGTACAGTGTGATGTGTACAGTGTGATGTGTACAGTGTGATGTGTACAGTGTGATGTGTACAGTGTGATGTGTACAGTGTGATGTGTAGAGGGTGATGTGTAGAGGGTGATGTGTACAGTGTGATGTGTACAGTGGATGTGTACAGTGTGATGTGTACAGTGTGATGTGTACAGTGTGATGTGTACAGTGTGATGTGTACAGTGTGATGTGTACAGTGTGATGTGTACAGTGTGATGTGTACAGTGTGATGTGTAGAGGGTGATGTGTACAGTGTGATGTGTACAGTGTGATGTGTACAGTGTGATGTGTACAGGGTGATGTGTACAGGGTGATGTGTACAGTGTGATGTGTAGAGTGTGATGTGTAGAGTGTGATGTGTAGAGTGTGATGTGTACAGTGTGATGTGTACAGTGTGATGTGTACAGTGTGATGTGTACAGTGTGATGTGTACAGTGGATGTGTACAGTGTGATGTGTACAGTGTGATGTGTAGTGTGATGTGTACAGGGTGATGTGTACAGTGTGATGTGTACAGTGTGATGTGTACAGTGTGATGTGTACAGTGTGATGTGTACAGTGTGATGTGTACAGTGTGATGTGTACAGTGTGATGTGTAGAGGATGATGTGTACAGTGTGATGTGTACAGTGTGATGTGTACAGTGTGATGTGTACAGTGTGATGTGTAGAGGGTGATGTGTACAGTGTGATGTGTAGAGGGTGATGTGTACAGTGTGATGTGTACAGTGGATGTGTACAGTGTGATGTGTACAGTGTGATGTGTACAGTGTGATGTGTACAGTGTGATGTGTACAGTGTGATGTGTACAGTGTGATGTGTACAGTGTGATGTGTACAGGGTGATGTGTACAGTGTGATGTGTAGTGTGATGTGTACAGGGTGATGTGTACAGTGTGATGTGTACAGTGTGATGTGTACAGTGTGATGTGTGCAGGGTGATGTGTGCAGGGTGATGTGTACAGTGTGATGTGTACAGGGTGATGTGTACAGTGTGATGTGTACAGTGTGATGTGTACAGTGTGATGTGTACAGTGTGCAGATGTGTGTGTGTGTGTGTGTGTGTGTGTGTGTGTGTGTGTGTGTGTGTGTGTGTGTGTGTGTGTGTGTGTATGTGTGTGTGTGTGATGTGTGTGTGTGTTTTCAATCTTTGACATCTGTCACCGTGACTGTACATACGGCCCCAAAACTATACGCATGCATGAACGGGTGCATCATACACGCAAGCATATGTGTCTGCATTGCATTACAATATTCACACTTATGTTTGGGGTTTGCTACTGTAAACAGATCATTAGTTTTGGATGAGTTTTCCCTATGGTATCCAGCATCTCCCTTCCCTCTTTAACCGACACCATTACATATATTGATAATCAATGTGCCGACAAATAGGTAAACAAATTATAACATTTTTCAAGGCATTTTCTGCAGCCACAGCAACAATGTATCAACACATGGTCCAGGAAAAAAATGCAGGTTGCTTGATACAGTGGAACCCCCCCTTCAAGACCCCCCAATCTAAGACTCCCTCCTTTTTAAGACCTTGTTTTCTCAGATTTGTTGTTCATAACCTCTGTACAATCACCCCCATTTTAAGACTCCCTCCTTTTTAAAACCCAATTTTCTCAGATTTTTGGAGGTCTTAAAAGGGGGGTTCCACTGTATATTTCTTAATTCATCGGTGTATTATCCATACCCCAGATTTCTTTATTTACCATGCCAATAGAGTCCATGCGAATACGAAAAATCAAACTAAAAAACAATAAACCATGTTTAAAATGTTTCACAAAATCAGAAATCAACAATTATTCATTAAATGAAATAAAACACACCTTAGATTGAGCCCGGCAACTTATCAGCAATAAGAAATGCTTTATTACCAGTTCCAAGTTTTTGTTTACAAATATACATTTCCTGAAGAAATTCGCCTGTGATCATTGCTATCACATCACCATCTTATTACCAGGGTGATCAATTGGTGCGGGCTACATCGTTTGCGGCCCCAAAATTAAAATGCCTTAAGGCTGTAGGACACACCTCCCTTCCCGGATTTAGAGCGCGTTTCGTGTCGTAACAGATTATCCACTTATTAGCCATATCCGTATGCAAAATAATGAAATAAACATTTGGAAATGGCAGAAGTTTACAACTATCGACATTCTCTATCAGTGCAATAAAAAACAATCGTTAGAACTTGCATTTACGACATGTCGTGCGTGAGAACGTGTCAGTAAACAAGCACTTCTTGCCTGGCTGAAGAACCCTACGAGTCAATCTAAAACAGACAAGTAATGGAAAGCAGTCTGCGGATAAACATAACAAACTGCTGATGAAAAAGTGTGTTCATCCCTGCTCTGGATAGTAAAAGACATCGGACTGATGACAACGTGGCAGCGTTCACGCGAAAAGATATTTTTCAGAGTATCGCTTCTACATTTTATTGCACGTACTTGGGGCAGATCTGAATTTCACACTGGAAGATGACAAATTGGTCTTGTGAGTTGAGAACCACATTTATCAGGTAACTTACCAAACCGGAGTGTGTGTGTGTGTGTGTGTGTGTGTGTGTGTGTGTGTGTGTGTGTGTGTGTGTGTGTGTGTGTGTGTGTGTGTGTGTGTTTGTGTATGTGTGAGTGTGTGTGTGTGTGTGTGTGTGTTTGTGTGTGTGCCGGATTACCACCATTAACGCACCCTTTTGGACTTTTCTACGCCGTAACCTTACTATACCTGATGTGACATTCACGAGGATCATTGTGATTCTTGGACACTATTTCTGTTCTTAAGTTTTGATCATCTGACTACCTTGCTTGTCTATTTGGAAGATAATATGCACTCTTTTCTGAAAAATGAGTAGGGGGTGGGGGTAGTAAAAGCATCACAGTTCAAGATTTTGCGCGACAAGAGGTGTATTTCTTTTAAAATTTGTGAAGAGGGATAACTCAACTTGTTATTTAACACTATTTCTGAACACTGTAACCACTTTAACACTTTTAATTTATGTTTGACTGTGTTCCATGCTTCAAATTGGGCTTCAAAAATGGATACATACGGGGTTTTTTCCAAATTCACATGTAAAATCTTTATGTTTGATGTTCTATTTTGCTTCCCTATTTCTCTTCTTCAGTTTGTGATCATCCGATTGTTTTTTTGTTAACATATTCACAATACATGTACAATATCACAAATTCTTCAGTAGGGTTTGCGTGAAAAAATCTCATACCTATGCTCAAACTTCAGTCGTTATCTCAAAATTTTGCGCGACAAGCTCTATTCATTTTGTTTTTTCCTGATAAACAAAACACTGAACTAACATAAAAACAAACCTTTAAAACTGCCTAACCACTTTGAAATATGGCCTCAGGTGTATACTCCAGCCTTAATCAACACCTCGTTAGACAAATGTGTCAAAACAAAACCTAATTCTCTATGCACTTGAATGGTTATGAGGTATGCAGTTGAGAAGAGAGAGTGAGAGCTGAGAGAGAAAAAGAGGAAGACAGTGTGTATGTGTATGTGTGTGTGTGTGTGTGTGTGTGTGTGTGTGTGTGTGTGTGTGTGTGTGTGTGTGTGTGTGTGTGTGACATTTGAATATTTATGAAATACATAACTGAAAAAAGAAGGCAAGCTAAAGAACAGTGCTAGTGAGATATTGCATAAGAACAGAGAGAGAGAAATAGAGAGAGAGAGAGAGAGAGAGAGAGAGAGAGAGAGAGAGAGAGAGAGGAGAGAGAGATTAGGAGAGAGACAGAAATGGGGGAGAGAGAGAGAGACAGAGAGAGTGAGAGGAGAGAGAGAGGAGAGATAGAGGAGAAGGAGGAGGAGAGAGAGAGGAGGAGAGAGAGAGAAAGGGGGGGGGGGGAGAGAGAGAGAAAGAGAGAAAGAAAGAACCAGGAAGAAGAACAAGTAAACAGCTTTTTCAAAGCAAATATCTTTTAAGTTACAGATGTCATTCGTGCCATTTGTCTGTAACCAGAGAAGGGTATTCTAAGTTGATCAATATTATTTGCGTCAGCAGCATGCCTTTCCTTACGAATTTAGGTGAGAAAAAAGCGAATTGTCACGACTTACCAAAACAAAAGAAACTACACAGAATTCATGTGATATCATCTTCATGTCAACATCATGCACTTAAATATGTAGGTGAAGAAAATGCAAATTGTCATTGACTTACAAAAACAGATACTGGACTGATTTTATGAGATTTAAAGATCAACATGTCAAGTATCATGACGCAAACCGCAGTGATTCTGTGTGTAACGCCCATCATTGCTCGCTCAGATTAGTATAAACACTTGCATCTGAAGCACGCAGCATTCAACCCTGCAGTAGGGGAATCAAATGAAATGTCAGCCAAAAAACGAACACAGTTTCAAGATGATATCACAATTTGTAGGGTGTAGAACTCAAGCTGCACCAGGAAACGGATGGTGTCAAACATGTTTAAACAGTGGTACAGTGTAATCTCCCATTTTACATTCAGTCATGTTGTGTTTGGTTTGAAAACAAGCTTAAAATATCAAGAAAATCAAACCTGTATGCAAATTAGGTTCATTGCGTTTGTGTTGCCGAGACAATGTGTCAGCACTTTCTCGGCCGTGGGGTTTTGGCCAAACTACGGTTTACGAGTCCTGGTGAAAAAAAAAGCAGTGCATACAGTTTCATTCTGTAAGTTCCACAGATTAAGTAAATGCATTAATTTCGTTTTACGCGACTTGTTACTACTTCCTGTCACCTGGTATATTGAGACATCAACTGATACACTTGCCGTAAATATTCCTACATCCCTTAGACCTATATGAACGATCATGTCTCCCATCACAGAACTATTCAGGCTAATACACTGTCCTTCCACTAGAAAATATACCCAAAATTAACAGCCTGGCTACTACTTTTGCATAGTGGGACATCCTTTCTTAGATTAATTCTAAATGAAACCAGTGTCAATATGAATGAAAATTATATTTTTTTTATAAAATATAAAATTACAAAAATTCAGTGTCAATATGGAAAATTAATTCCAAAAGAAAAATTCCACTTTGCACAGACTGCATCCTTCAACTAAAACACATACCAAAATTCTATGCACAGAAAGTAACCGGGCCGTAGAATTTGATATGTGTTCACATTGAAAGATGCTGTCATCCCTTGTAAAAGCCTGGCCAGATCTAGGGGGATGACATAATTGGTTACATTAGAAGGAAGCTAGCTTCGATATCTGAACATATCACGTTTGTTTGTTTGTTTGTTTGCTTAACGCCCAGTCCACCACGAAGGGTGATATCAGGGCGGTGCTGCTTTGACATTTAACGTGCGCCACACACTAGACAGAAGTTAAGTCGCAGCACAGGCTTCGTGTCTCACCCAGTCACATTATTCTGATACCGGACCAACCAGTCCTAGCACTAACCCCATAATGCCAGACGCCAGGCGGAGCAGCCACTAGATTGCCAATTTTAAAGTCTTAGGTATGACCCGGCCGGGGTTCGAACCCACGACCTCCCGCTCACTGGGCGGACGCCTTACCACTAGGCCACCGTGTTGCGGTGAACATATCACGTCAACGTTGAAGCTAAGGGTAGAACTTAACCAATAGTGCACCGAATATCTCCAGGAGTAAGCAAGCTATTCAAAATCAAGTGAAATGTACATCACAAACCCTCCCCCGAAAAAAAGAACCCCCCAAAACGACAAAAACAACAATTTCAATAAAATAACAATTTTAAATAAAAAGGTCTGTCTAAAAACTGACAAATACAGAACAAGTAAAATAGATGGCTTTCATGTGAAAAAACAGAGAGAGAAAAACAAATACGGTATAAATTACACCCAAAACCCACACACACCCAAATGGTGTCAGCGATGAATAAGGCGGAAAAACCAATAATACGCAACGCATCTTGTCCTAATCATGCATATCAAATTTATGACATGAAGATAAATGATGTTCAAGAAAAAAATAAGATATTTTGGCATGCCGATGGGTGAGTCAGATGAAAGTGACCCCGGAACACAAATATACATGTCACTGGGGGGCCTGGTAGCTTAGAGCACTGGACTTGTGATCCGAGGGTCACTGGTTCGAATCCAGGCCGGACGGACACGAGTCAACTATATGTGCAGACTCAGAGACGGTATCCATGTTCCAGGCTTCATGTCTCACCCAGTCACATTATTCTGACACCGGACCAACCAGTCCTAGCACTAACCCCATAATGCCACATGCCAGGCGGAGCAGCCACTAGATTGCCAATTCTAAAGTCTTAGGTATGACCCGGCCGTGGTTCGAACCCACGACCTCCCGCTCACTGGGCGGACGCCTTACCTCTAGGCCAAGTGTGTTGCGGTTTTAGGATTAGATGGTCTTTGGTATCTTAAACAACTGTCAAACTAAGCCTGCAATTAACTTGTCATAATAATCTCGGGTTTTTAATTTTCGTCTAGTGCGATATAGTTGCGTTATGATGCACCGACTACGATCACATGAGAAACGATCAAACTGTCATTTTTAAGCCCACTTACAACGCGACCTATGTAGCGATTTTGTTTTCAATGATAATTATGCAAACGCACCTACTTTTTGTAGCCAAGCGGATCTGGTTTTAACTGCAATCGTAAAACCAGAAATGGGTCTGAATGAACGAAAACAATAGCTATTGTTTTCGTTCATTCTGATTTAAATGTTCCCGTGTGCTCTTGCTCGAATTCTTTCCTCGAGCAAGAGCACACGGGAAAATTTAAATCTGCTTTTTATATTCCAAACACGTCCGCTGACGTGGTGGTCCCACGTTGGATATCATGGTCCGTTCAAGCACTTCAAGAGGTCTCATGACATCATGGGTCCGCTGAGATAGTGGTATTATGCTTGAATTGTCTGCTGGAATGGTGCAAATCATGGCCGAAATGGCGTTCTTCTAACATCATGGTCTACTAAAATTGTCCAATGTATGACATGGTCCGCCTACACGGTGCTCCCTAAGCTTACCCTCACCCCCCCCCCCCCTTCTTTCTCTCTCTACTCTCTCTCTCTGTAATATAACAGTGCTGACTTTTTTGTCAAAAAAATGTTAGCTGGTAAAGCTTCCTATGATGACGAGTTACCCCTCATTGTATGAAAAAAAGCATGTTTGCTTTGCTTATTCTGTCACCCTCGAAAAATAAATTTCAAATCAATTCTCTCTCTCTCCCGCTCTCTCTCTTTCTCTTAATTGTTTTGGAAATTGTAACCCTCTCCAACACATTCTCTCCCCAACAGAAAATGGTTGTGATTCCTCAACATGCAACAAACACGGCACAATAAATCACGCCATGCCTGCACTACTGAACACACACTCTGCAAGTCTTGGTGCCAGTTTTGCACCAACCCCATCTCCACCCCCCCCCCCCTCGCCCCCCCCCCCCCCCCCCCCCCCCCCCCCCCCCACCAGCCCTTCCCCCATCAACCACGACCCAACAAAACCGCGTCCAGGAAGCTTCTCTCACTGCTAATATTCCCCATCCCAGTGTTTATTGAAAACATCCCCCCCCTGCTCACGTTGCGCCGTGAGTTTTGTCTTCGTCATATCAAAAAGGTTGCGCGGTCGTCAATAAATTGGTCGTGTGTGTTTCTACCGCGCACTCTACGGTTTTAGGGCAAACTGTATACCCGACCTATTGTTTTCCCTCTGCTCTAGATAATCACTTTGGTGTTATTCCAGAACCCTTTTGGACAGTATCCAAAAGTTCATGGAAAAGCTTTGGGGAGTTTCAAGACTGTGACCTTTTGTCACGGTGTGTGTATGTGTGTGTGTGCGTGCGTGTGTGCGTGCGTGAGCGTGTGTACGTGTGTGACAGGGAGGTATTCTTCTTATTCTTCTTCTTCGTTAATGGGCTGAAACTCCCACGTTCACTCATGTTTTGCACGAGTGGCTTTGTACGTGTATGACCGTTTTTACCCCTCCATTCAGGCAGCCATACGCCGCTTTCGGAGGAAGCATACTGGGTATTTTCGTGTTATGGATTACAGGATCTTTTTCCGTGCGCACTTGGTCTAGTGCTTGCGTGTAAACACGACGGGGGACAAGGCACTAGCAGGTCTGCACATAAGTTGACCTGGGAGATCGGAGGGGGTATTCGATTCAAAAACAAACATCACACCCAGTCATACATTTCTGACGTTTTTTTTTTTTTTTTATCCTCTTGTGTCATTTATGACTGATTTTTACAAGGCACGTCAGTTACAACTTGAACAAATCAGTTTTAAAACCATTTTGCAAAGAGAATCAACCCTTAGGGGCCACGGGAGGTCATCTTCCATGTACGTTCATAAAAGGAAGTTTCAAATCTGACCGCAGCCATAGATACAGGAATGATGATTAATTATTTGATAGCAGGTTAAAACAACAGGTCCACCTTCTACATCTGATAATTCTTATGCAAATAAGCTAAACAATTATAGTTCTCTAACCCCTTCCCTACACCTCCCCCCCTTTATATACACAAGAACAATAACTTAGGTGAAAATATATTTTGTTGTTGCTCTACGGCGCTTAGCTCACAGGTTAGAATAAGAGGTCTAACCAATCTCTCTAAAACCTATCTAACCATCTTTGTGTCCTCGCAGGCCTCTAAATCTTTCAGCAACATTTAACAGAATTTTTTTTTAAATGCCTCTTTCCCTTTTCCTACACTAGCGCCCCCCCCCCCCCCCCCCCAAACGGGGAAGAATCATTGTCAACAAGCTAGCAATTAATCAGAGTTGTCCAATCCTTTGCTGGAAGAAAACACAGCAATCCAATACGCCTCCTTGTGAGAAGATTTAGGAAAATGTCCGACGGTTTCCTTTTACTCTCTACACACTGGGGCACTTTAAGCTAAATAATCCTCACGATTAAACCATCGCATTCGTCTTTGAAAAAGAATTCTTCCATTCTCAAATGCCTGCTGTAACTATAGAATTTAAAATCTATGAACTATGATATCGAGCTACACCATTAGTGGGATGTGCGTCTGCAAGGTGTCGTCTGCACCGTGAATGGGCTGTGAACTGAATGGCACCTTCGCTTGTTTAAAAAGGAACAACATGTCCCTGCGTCGTTTAATACTACGATACAACGAAGCTTCCAAAATAAGACCCGTTTTGTTTGAGAATAATTGTTGATTCGAAGTTTATGTGAAGTGTAACTGAAGTATTATGAACTGTTGAACCACGGCTGGTGTCGCCGGTTTTTGTCTGAACGATGTCTCTCGTCTGCGCCCACTCATGGGCTGCAAATAACGCGTACGATCGTGTAAAACTATACGTGTATGTCGCTACTGCAGGTTTATTATATAAAAGTTACGACGTGCCAAAGATTTACAAGGAAGGCAAGGCTTTTGTGGAAAAAAAATACTGCTTTAAATTTGGTGTCAATGTATTTGTAGGGGTGTATTATGAACGCGGCATTTTCCACTGCAGAATGTCTGTTGTCTACGCCAATGACGTTGAAATTGCTTGCGAATGTAAAAATAGTACAGATGAATACCTCAAGGTTTAGACCAAAGCTATGGCGTGCCAAAGTTGGACTTTTAGTAAACAGAATATGCCTGTCGACAGTCTCCGGCGATGGAAGGACTGTGGATGATTAAAATGATGATGATCATAATGATGATGACGATGACGATGATTGATGGTGGTGGTGATGATGATGATAACGATGGTGATGATGACGACGACGATGATGATCACGATGATGGTGGTGATGATAGTGATGGTGCTAATTATGATTATGGTAACAAAATAAACAATGACAATGAAGACGGCGACGACGATGAAGTCACTAATGACACCTATTGACGTCACTAATGACACCTATTGACGTCACTAATGACACCTATTGAAGTCACTAATGACACCTATTGAAGTCACTAATGACACCTATTGAAGTCACTAATGACACCTATTGAAGTCACTAATGACACCTATTGAAGTCACTAATGACACCTATTGAAGTCACTAATGACACCTATTGAAGTCACTAATGACACCTATTGAAGTCACTAATGACACCTATTGACGTCACTAATGACACCTATTGACGTCACTAATGACACCTATTGACGTCACTAATGACACCTATTGACGTCACTAATGACACCTATTGAAGTCACTAATGACACCTATTGAAGTCACTAATGACACCTATTGAAGTCACTAATGACACCTATTGAAGTCACTAATGACACCTATTGACGTCACTAATGACACCTATTGACGTCACTAATGACACCTATTGACGTCACTAATGACACCTATTGACGTCACTAATGACACCTATTGACGTCACTAATGACACCTATTGACGTCACTAATGACACCTATTGACGTCACTAATGACACCTATTGAAGTCACTAATGACACCTATTGAAGTCACTAATGACACCTATTGAAGTCACTAATGACACATATTGAAGTCACTAATGACACCTATTGAAGTCACTAATGACACCTATTGAAGTCACTAATGACACCTATTGAAGTCACTAATGACACCTATTGACGTCACTAATGACACCTATTGACGTCACTAATGACACCTATCACTTGGTCGAGAATTTCTCCAAGTAGGAAAACTCGGGAAATAGGGCTAGAATCAATAGTCTCAAGATTTTGAGACGACAGTTCCGATGACAGAAGCAGAAGACACCAAACAAGAAACCCACCGTGAGTCCTACAGGGAGAACGATTCGGCAAACACCGGAACAGTTTAACGAGAAACAAAAAGAGAAACACGCAAAAATATAGGATGGGGCGTACAGATATTGATAGGTTTTCCCCGAAAGTACAGGCAAGGAATGGATTTGTTAAATGTAACAGTTGATAATTATCTTCGGATACCATGAACCTTTGAACATAATCATGCGGAATTTTCTTCCACATAATGTCAGCTGTCTACGTCGAGGGAAGGACTCGGATTGACGACGACGACTATCATTAATACTACTACGACATCGACGATGACGACGACGATGATGATGATGATGATGATGAGGAGGAGGAGGAGGATGATGATGAGGAGGAGGAGGATGATGAGGAGGAGGATGAGGATGGGGAGGAGGAGGATGGGGAGGACGACGATGATGACGACGGTGGCCATAAAATGTTCTGATGACATCTCCAACTCTACGAAGAAGGCAAAGACGTAAAAACTAAGTACTGACAAAAAGACACACCACCCAGATGACGAGACAATTCTCCCGAAAGAAAGAGAAGACGCAAGACGAGCGACCTACCGGGTGAGGCACAGGGAGAGAACTATTCCACGAACGCTGGAACCGCGTCAAGAGAAACACAAGGGAGACACAGGCACAGAGACAGGGAGGGGCGCTCAAGTGTATAACTTTTCCCCTCAAGGCGCACCATGCGAAGCGATGTGGACTGGCCGCAGAACGCACCGATACTACATCAAAGATAACACTCATATTTATATGTTACACCCTGAAAGCATCATACCCCCTCCTGCCCCCTACCCCCTACAACAAAATGGTTGTGGTAGGCAGATAGTGTGTAGTGTGTACGTTTTCCCTGTAAAGGAACAAGGGCAGAAAAAAGATGCTAAGTGATTTGGACACTTGACGCACAACGCACCGACACAACACAAAAAACTAACAAAATACAACTCTGTTTCGTTAATGAACCTTTCTCATTTACAAACTGATTGTGGCACCACTCAGGCTTGATTCCGACATGACACCAATTACAAACGTAGGGATAAATTACAATGTGAAGGAAAACGAACACAAACAAAATCTAAAAACCCTTCAGAAAAGCAGGGACGGGACATGCGAACAATCCTTCCCAGACTGCTACTGATTTACAAAGATATCTATGTCATCTGTCTGAAATTGGGTCACGGCGGGTTTTTTCTAGGTCATTGCCCACACAGAATGTGCCAGGCAGGTGAAGCTGTCAGCAGAACGCATGGCGTATCATTACAGTTCTGGTGCGATGCAAACATTGTATGGTGGCACATTAGCGTCAAAAAGTGATAATTATTTATATAAAAAAAAGTGGGAATGAAAATCGCTTGTTCATTTCAATGCTTGTTATTCTCTCAGATGCCAGGAGAATTGGTTCTGCACAACTATCACTGACTTACTCTATTGCACGTATGTACCTAGAGGCCTTACTTCCCTTTGTTTCTGATGATATTTATAAAGCTTAAACAGTAAAATCTACATTATTATCGCTGATGACAACAGGGTGCTAAAGAATAACCGATACCAACACCAAGATAATAAAAGTTCAGATTCAGGCTATAATACACTGAACAAAACATGAGCTATTATTAGAACTAAACAGAAACTAGAAATTCCAGTGATTTTTGTTGACCACTGATAATTACTAATACCACTGATGAATTGCTGAATTATACTCTTAAGATTTTTGACACTATCATACAAACCAAAAGGTGACCCAAAAGTATGACAAACACAGTACTAAACGTAATTCGAGAATGATTTGTTGTGCAACTATTTCTCTTAATTACAAAGAAAACTGTTTGTGTGTTTTCTTTACACTTTAGGTTCATCTCCCTGAAATGCAAAGTTGTGCTAAAAGTGCATTTAATCCTTATCTTCTTGGGGTAATTCAGCAGGATATTTTTACTCTTTTTTCTTTTTTGTAATTACCATTAAAGATCACAGTAATGTGTACAGTTACCACCCACAAATCAATTTTTTTTTAAATATCAGATCAAAGAGTAATATTATTTACCTCGAAATCATATCAGCGAGTTTAATCTTATATTCGCACTTTTGGCAACTGTTAATCTTAACTCACTTTTGGCGTTAGTAAGCCGCCATACTAAAAAGCGTTTCGTTCTTTTCTGCACCGACGCAGTGACAGACAGAGGTGTTGAGTCTGTCTGCGAATCACTTGTCTTTTTAGTGGCAGCTGCTCGCACCCTCTTTCCTTCTATCTACTTTATGTTCATCACGCTAACTGCTCCGGGGAAGATAAAACAGAGAGGGGAGTTGATGAGACGATCGTCTGCAATCTCATTCTCTCTGCGTGCCTTGTGTTCATCACGTTTACTGGTTTCTTGTGGTAGATAAAAGGGGGAGGGTGATAATAAAATGACATCACCCCTCAGTTCTCCATCTCACTTGGAATAACTTGGCTGTGTCTCCCTTACCCATTCAACGCCTTTCTTTTCCACTTTTGTTCCCCTTTGTTGGTGTGTGTGTGTGTGTGTGCCGAACGTGTGTGTGATATAGTATCTGTGTGTGTGTGTGTATGTGTGTGCGTGCGTGTTTGTGTGCGTGCGTGCGTACGTACGTGCGTGTGTGTGTGTGGATGTGTGTGAATGTGTGTGTGCGTGCGTGTATGTGAATGTGTGCGTGTATGTGAATATGTGCGTGCGTGCATGCGTGTGTCCGTCTGTCTATCTCTGTTTCTCGCTTACTTTGTAATGGGTGAGATGAAAAAGGTAACACATGTGCAGTAAATTGGCAATTTCTGCCAGAGAAGACTCGTAATGCGCTATCCACTGATCGCACCAGGTGCTTTGTTGTTTTCTGTCGGTTTCTGCGTCACGCCTGCACATTTGCTGGTTCAGTGAGAAAGTACACACATTCTGGTTCAGTGAGAAAGTACACACATTTGCTGGTTCAGTGAGAAAGTACACACATTCTGGCTGAATGCAACGATTTCCTTTTCTGAAACGATGATAAGGCCTAAAAAAAAAAAAGGTGTGGTTACGGTAACCCGACCTACCCAATTTTTAGGGGCCGACCCTATAACTTTTTATTACATTTGTCAAAAAAAAACAAAAAACGAGTGCAGAAAACGCAATGAAAGCAAAATCGCCTGAGTCGCACACTTATTTCCCTGTCGAGTAGGTTTAATTTGTACACATTAGAAAAAAAAGTTTAAAAAAAAAAAGTGATTGCCTACCTTCCTACCCTATTTATTTTGGCTATGTTACCTTAACCACACCTTTCTTTTTTTTTGGCCTAACAAGGGTAATCTAATTTTGTATTCCAGCTTGTAATTTAAATTAGTTGCGTATAAACTACCTTCAGCGACTGATTCGTGCTAACGTATGTTTTTCTGGGTTGTCTTTGGCTTTATTGATCATCACTTCATTTGGCTGTACCCCCGGCCCCCCAATTCGAAAAATTAGGGTATGACAGTGCCGGCTCAACTTTCACAAAAAGCCGGTGTGTGGGTGCGTGCGTGCGTCTGGGAGAGGGTATAAGAAGAGAATGACATTTTCGAAAAATTGCATCAAGCCGAAATGGGATGAAAACACAACAACACGTGACGAGTTCGTCGGGTGGCGGTGGGGATCGGGAGGGGGGGGGGGGGGGGGGGGTAGAAGGGAAGGAAACTTTCACATTATTTAAAGGCAAGCCAGCACCTGAAGTCGTTCTTTCGTTACTTTCTAGTTTGTTGCAAACATGCCTGCTACGCCAGATCCCTGCACCAAGATGTTTAGTTGTGCTTTTATGGTTTTTTTATTTTTTAATTTTTTTTATTTTAACCTGGCAAGAGCAAGTGCAAGCCAGCTTCCACGTTTTCTGGGGAAGACAATAACACTACCCAACACGCTCATGCAATACAAAACAAAAACTCTGCATAAGATGCAAGCCTCACCCCCCCCCCCCTCCCCTTCCCCCGTTGTGCACTACTTGGCACCTTGACCAAAGATATTTTGTGCCTTGTGTGTGCAGTCTGTCCATGCCAATCCTCACGTAGCATCGTTCAATACCCGAGAGAAAGTACAGAGAGAGAAAATGCAGCTTCACAGATTGTTAGATTAGTTGTTCTATTCGCTTTTCACATCCGCAACGCTGGCACAATATTATGGTGATTTTTCTCCCCGTTTCTTTTTGTAAAAGGATGTCAATTTTCGCGTGGCATTCATTATTCAATCACCAAAGAGAATGAGAAGATGCAGATACGGCTTTGCTGAGATGTCTCTTTATTCTATTTTTTTTTTTATTTTTTATTTTTTTTTACTTGACTAAATGTTTTCAGATAGACTGGGAATCAAGACGAGGGTGGTGGTGGTGTGTGTGTGCGTGTACTGGACACATCTTCTTGGTTTTTGATTCATAAATCCACCAAGAGCATTTATTTGCGTTTTATTATTTCTAATACTCGTTCGGCACGTCATTACACGCAATTTTTCGAGCAATAAAACTGCCATCATCAATCATCCTAGACGAATTATGCAAACAACCAGATATTGCCCAGTCAATTTTCTGCCAGATAATGAGAATTCTTTATGGACGCCAATAACAATCTCCCCTCTATTCCGCGAGAAAAAAACATGGGAGCTTTGAGGGTATTGTCACAAAGCTCAAGAAAAAACTTTCATAAAAGAAGCCTATGTCTTTCGCGACTGCTGTGACCGTTTTGAACCAAAAGCACAACTTTTAATATCACGCTTCTCACATGTTGAAACTGACTACGAGTTCATTACTTTTAGCTACGAAAACACACAATAAATATTTTCTAAAAGCTCGAAGAACCGAGCAAGAAGTTTAGCATGCATGGCTATCTATAGGCAGTATCGTCTGCGTGAAAAGATCGAGGCTTGCTGGTTGGCTCGTCAAATGTTTCTCCCAAAAACATTTATATATAATTATATCATAATTAAGTCTCAGAGAACCGCCATTTGCATTGTGTATGACTTCTCGGGCTATCACCATTTGTAGTGTGTATAACGCATAATGTACCGGTATCATTTTCAAGACAGGACTTAAGTAGCCGTTTACGCCAGTCCGGCAAGGCATCGTGTGTCATTAAGTGGTAATCACGAGCTCGGATACAACGGACAGAGAGAACTACACTCGTTGCCTCCCTAACGACCAATCACCAACTAACAGCTTGAGCACAATACTGTCAAAATGGCGTGGAAAAAACGGTCATACACGTACATCCCCACTCGTGTTTTGTTTGTACGTGAGACGAGTACATTTGGTTTCAGATAAAGCCATAAAATACATGAAAATGGAGGTTAGAGAAAAGTGTCAATGCATGGGGCCCGTAACAGGGGAAGACTGGGGCCCGTAACTGACAGAAAATGGTAAAGTCTGGAGCGCGTTACGCTAAGCACATGGGTACCCTTTTATTTTATTCTAGTACTTCTTCACGATACATCTATTCATTATTCCCTTTTCCCATGAAGTTAAAGAGAGTCTAAGAAATCCGTTTTTGTGGATATCAATCCAATGAACTGTGTTTCTGTAATGTTTTTACCATTTTTCTCTCTGACGTAGTCACATTTTCGCTGAAATCAAGTTTTCTTGAGTGTTTGTGCTTAAATAACACGCCTAAATTTCAAACAAAAAACACTGCTTAGTGCAGAAAACATTCACAACCATAACTGAACTAATCTGTTTTTAGTACGCGTCTGATTCTTTTCTGTAATAAAATTCTAGCCAGTTTACCTTCACATCGCTTTCGCCTTCTGGGTACAAAATCGGGCGTAACAACCGTCTGGGTACGTATATTGGACGTAACGTGTCTCCACCGTGAAGATTGTCGAAAATAAGCATCCGTGCACACGCACAAGCTCCCTTGCATTTTTTCTTTACTTGCTTCTTGCATTTGAGACAATACGTTATTTATTATCAATTCCACATTAGGATGTTTTCTGAATTTTCTTTTGAATTACATTTGTATTCAATAGACGTGGTCACCATCCAATTGTCTTCGATCTGCCGGCTCATACAATTCACAGGAGTTTTCTACAGAAAGCTTCTTTGCAACGGTTTAAGCTTGACTCATCCAATGAACGTGATCTGAAAAAGATTTTTTTTACCATGGAAAAAACTGAAATGCCAGACAACGGCTTTCTCTCTCTCTCTCTCTCTCTCTCTCTCTCTCTCTCTCTCTCTCTCTCTTTGTCTCTCTCCTCTCCTCTCTTTGTCTCTCTCTTTCTCTGTCTCACACTATCTCTCTCTCCCTCTCCCTCTCACGCTATCTCTCTCTCCCTCTCCCGCTCTCTCTCTGTCCCTCTCCCGCTCTCTCTCTCTCTTCTCTTTATCTCTCTCTCTCTCTCTTTCTCTGTCTCACACTATCTCTCTCTCCCTCTCCCTCTCTTTCTCTGTCTCACACTATCTCTCTCTCCCTCTCCCGCTCTCTCTTTCTCCCTCTCTCGCTCTCTCTCTCTCTCTCTCTCTCTCTCTCTCTCTCTCTCTCTCTCTCTCTCTCTCTCTCTCTCCGACAGATTCCCGTCTGTCTTATTAAGCTGGAAATGTCACAAAGCCGTTTTTTGCTCAGTGGAAACACTGGGTTAATTCGGCCCATATCATTAAAAACCTGAATGGTTAGCAGTCAGGCGATACACGACATAACACCTTCTGTATACGAGACTGGTCATACAAATGTGACGACTATCTCAAAATAACACGGCAATGCATTCGACCCCTATCATTGGAGACCTGTATGGTCAGCAGTCCGACGATTTACGATTTACGACATAACACCTTCTTTATACGAGACCGGTCATTTATATGTGACCACCATCTCAAAACCACAGGGCCATGCATGACTACGCTGAGGCATGTTTGAACGGACATGTTTTGTTCACTGGACCCTTTGATCTCATCACAAGTAAAGGGTTTTGCTGATATCGCTACCGCGTTTAAGACTTGTTGTTGTTGTTGTTGTTGTGGTGGTGATGGTGGGGGTTGTGCTCCAGTTGTTGTTGTTGTTGTTGTTGTTTGTTTGTCGATGTTGGTACTGCTGCTAATAATAATGATGATTGATCAGATACGTTTTGGATGATAGATGAATCGATGAATGAACTGGTGCGTTGTGATTGTTTTTGCTAATTCACTTCATGATTTGTTTATAGATTGAGAGATCGATGTTGACACTAATCAATTTTAGCATTGATCCTGTGTATCTATTTCCTAAATAATTAAATTCTATATCAATGTAAAAAAAAAATTTTTTTAAAGGCTAGAAATGTCACTTGGTACTCCAGTCAGGAGCCAGTTAATTACAGTAGCATTCCGCTCTTTTTTTCTGGATTTTTTTCAGCACGTTTTGAAATTTTTCACACAAAGCACGTGTTGCTTTGTCTTTGTCGGTTGCCACGCACCTCATTTCATTTCAATGTAATTTTGTTCACCATCCATCACGCTTCTTTTCATTTCAAACTTTGATGAACTCATCTCTAGTCAATGTCCGAACGGGGATGACTTTTCACTTTTCAAACTTTTTGGTCTCGTCTCGCCAAAGCTGCAGATTGTCAAACGACAAACACATTCGCATCTGTCTGTGAGACTCGACTCATTCCAGCATTCGGTGGCTCCATGCCCCCCCCCCCCCCCCCCCCTCACTCTCTCACACACACACACACACACACACACGTACGCACGCACACACATACACACCCCCGCACGCTTACGCACACACACAAACACACACACTAACACCTTTCTCTCCCTCGCCAATTTTTTCTTCTGAAACTTTCAGAAAGCTATGCAGGTCAATGCAGCCCCTATATTATCTTCCCTCATTAGGACGCAGGTCAGCTTCAGCTCTCTTACTAATATAATGGCCCATTTCCCTGTTTTTCGCATCCTTCTCTGACCCCAGCCCTCGTGACAAGGGACAGCCGATGGCCGTGATTTGTTACGCTGGTGTAAGCAAAGTAATAGCCTCTCTGAGTGATTACCCAGTTTAAATTCATCACCTTAACATGGTGAGGACAGCTCTGGCAGACAGTGATCTGAATTAATATGTGCGGAGTAATGGCATGGGATTTGCGGTACATTTTACCGGTTGAAATCTGAAGATGTGCTGGAAAAAATCGAAAAGCGTTTAGACTTGCCGGTTGATATTCGCTTGCTGGGTTGTCCCCGGAACATATAATGTAATCCTTGCAATTATAAACAATTCTAAACGTCGAATGACGAAAAGCCAATGCATATATCTTTTTCCGATGGTAACTGTCAAAAACTTGCAGAAATTGTTTCACCATTTCACCTCACATATACAATGTAATCCTTGTCAAAGTAACGTTTTGTTTTGTCAATAACGAACCGCTCCAATAACCTACATTTCTTGTTTTTAGTCGTAATCTTTGCAAGCTTTAATTTGGTATGACAACTTGGCTTGACCAAGTGACCTGTTCTGGGAGAGCTAGGATTAATGTCTGTGAAGAAATGCCGGTTTTGACAAAAGCTAGCGCGACCACTGGCCTGTGACAGGTCACACACCATAATCGCTTGAAACACTTTCTGCAACAGCTGGTCACCGCAGCAGTTTTTGACCGTTACCATTGGAAGCAGAGATACGTATCTATGCATGGGCTTTTCGTCATTCGACGTTTAGAACAGAAACAACGGACACTGGACTCGCCTCAACAGTTAAAAATACAGACACAACTAAGAGACTGAAAGTTTCGACCTAAATGTATTTATCAGCGAACAAAAAATAGGAAGAGAAAAGAAGAAATTGAGACCAGCAGGTGATATACCAGAAACTACCTCAGAAAAGTTGCGAAGGAAAACTAGTAAGGGGCATAATGGCAATGCGTGTTTGTTTGTTTTTTTAATCAAAAGGGTCGTGTTATGATTTAAAACTATACATGCTATATAAGTAAGCAAGTGAATGATTGTTGCTGGTACAAAATCTGGGCACTGCTGAGCGGTCAGACCGGATGTGCCAGTGTTGATGGTGACGAATGCAGTGGGGGTGTCATGTCAGAACGTGCAATTATCACGGAGATTTATTCTCCACTGCATACACAGTCGGAGTTGGAGCATTCGAGTGGTTAGACCGCTTGTCTCTCGCGCCGGCGGTCCAGGTTCGACCTTACTCGAGGCGAATACAATAGACAATTTTCGGAAATAACTCCGTCGGGTTTGTATGTGTTGTGAAAGAGTGAACACCCTTGCTTTTCAGCTGACAAAACACACGTGCTCCTGTCCACGTGTTTCCGACACACCCCTCGCTAGTGATTGGCCCCTCCAATGTCCGTCCGACACACACCTCGCTAGTGATTGGCCCCTTCAATGTCCGTCCGACACACCCCTCGCTAGTGTTTGGCCCCTCCAATGTCCGTCCGACACACCCCTCGCTAGTGATTGGCCCCTCTAATGTCCGTCCGACACACCCCTCGCTAGTGATTGGCCCCTCCAATGTCCGTCCGACACACCCCTCGCCAGTGATTGGCCCCTCCAATGTCCGTCCGACACACACCTCGCTAGTGATTGGCCCCTCCAATGTCCGTCCGACACACCCCTCGCCAGTGATTGGCCCCTCCAATGTCCGTCCGACACACCCCTCGCCAGTGATTGGCCCCTCCAATGTCCGTCCGACACACCCCTCGGCAGTGATTGGCCCCTCCAATGTCCGTCCGACACACACCTCGCCAGTGATTGGCCCCTCCAATGTCCGTCCGACACACACCTCGCTAGTGATTGGCCCCTCCAATGTCCGTCCGACACACACCTCGCTAGTGATTAGCCCCTCCAATGTCCGTCCGACACACACCTTGCTAGTGATTGGCCCCTCCAATGTCCGTCCGACACACACCTCGCTAGTGATTGGCCCCTCCAATGTCCGTCCGACACACACCTCGCTAGTGATTGGCCCCTCCAATGTCCGTCCGACACACACCTCGCTAGTGATTGGCCCCTCCAATGTCCGTCCGACACACACCTCGCTAGTGATTGGCCCCTCCAATGTCCGTCCGAGTAAAAAAGCAAGGGCATTCACTCTTCCACAACCCATACAAACCCGACACAGTTATTATCGGAATTCGTCTCTTATCCGGATTTTTCCGAGCGCTCTCCAATCCACAGCTGGAAATGGTACCTACCCCTACTCAGGGCCGGGGAAGGCGAAAGCAGCGAGGGAGAGGAGACATGTCAGGCACCGCCCTCATAAAGCTAGCCCTAGAAAAGCTGAGATCTACAACAACACCCCCCCCCCCCCCCCCCCTAAGATCAAACATGCTTATGAGGCTACCTTTACCTTTACCGCAGCCAGAAGCTACGAGAAGAGCTAAGCTGGTACATGTATACGGAACCACTTCTGGTATGGAAATCACAACCCAGCGAACGACAAGAAGAAGAAGAAATCACCACCAAGAGAATTCTTTTTAGACCGGGCTTCAACTTTCGCCTTGAGCACAAAGCAGACCAATTTTGAACTTTTCACTTACATAGTTCTCAATAGATAGGAATTAAAGTTATGCTCAGCATGGGCTACAAGCAGCGTTTGAAGCCGTCAGCTAGTCATCTGACAGTGTCTACATCCCCATAACTTCCTTCACAGATGCAAATCTTTTCTGTCACCACAATATATGCACCAAATTAAGCCCCGTCTGTACATGCTTATGATTACGTCTGGCGAACAACGCCAAGACGGAAGACCTATTTATTTTGACACACTCGGGACACGCCTTCAAACAATCCGGCTGCTCCCACTGCTCAGGAAAAGACAGCAGACGTACATGAATATCATAGCGCATGTTCGGCTTATTAAGAACTGCAGCAAAACAACGAACGCTCAACAGGAAGCACTATCCACTGGCGTATTGACGATAGAATAGCGAAGCAGGTTCCGGAAGCCACGTCCGGATTCGCACCATTCCCAGACAGTGAGAATGTTATGATGGTGAGTCTGATTACTATGCACTTTCAGGTTATATCAGTTGTTGGTTGGTTGATTGTTCTTTTTTAAAGTCTCTTCAACCGATATGGCTATGCGGAACCGATGCAGGTTTGATTCCTTTCGTATTCATATCATTAAAGCACATCAGAGACACTCAGAGACATACGGTGAACACATATATGTTTACATTCGTGCAGAAACGGCTGTGTCTAACCTACAAAACAGGATACCAAGGCTACTTCCGGGTTCGTTTCCTGCAAGACGCTTCTTGACCACCACTTTGTCTTTATATTGACAAACAGCCGCATCTCTAATTACTGTTCACAAACTCGTTCGGTTTGGGAGGGTGGATGGTGGTGGAAGAAATAAAAGTTGTTGGTTTTTCTTTTCTTACGTCATAGCTTGTGTTTGCTGCGGCTGAAACTGTGCACTTTTTCCCTCTAGGTTTTACTATAACATGCACAAGAGGGAAATAACAAGAAGCAACCGGAAGGAAAATGTAACAGGAAACAACTGGTGGCCAGTTGCCTCACGTTCGCTGACGGATGGCAAAGCAAACACACACACACACACACACACACACACACACACACACACACACACACACACACACACTAAGAGACAAAAAGAAAAAAACCAACATAACAAACAATCCAACCGCACAAGAAGCAAACAATGACAGTTTTGAATCTGTTTCTTGTGACTCGTTGTCAGCCTGCCATAAACGCACGTGAGTCTGACTTTTTTCTCTATGAGAGACAGATCAATGTCAGGATGGATTGTCACATTGACATCAACAACGATATATTCGTGCTTATAAAATGCCAAAACACTGACTATTATTTCATTTTCAAATTTCCCGAATTGACGATTTAGGCCTGTTCACAGACATGAATGCTCTAGCAACAACTGGAAATCTGAAATCTTACCTGACTTTCTGTCAAAACTGAGGATTGGCACATTTGTTTGTACATTCTGTCAAGTATTGACTGAGAGAGCGGAGGTGAGCTTTGTTAAATAATAATAAATCAGTGCTTGAAAATGTGCTAAAACGCTATTATTTTCTATTTAAATTGCCCGAATTCACGTTTCAAACATATACTATACACATGCACACATGCCCTGTTCAAACCAACAACCACTGAGGAAGCGCCATGTGCGTTTCACGTGCTGCCGGGTGCCGGTGACCCACATGAATCAGACACTGGTGCCACACAGCAAAACACAACACAACAAAAGCTGTTGTGCCACCGCGATCCATGCGTTTTTTCCCCTCTCGTGCATTCCGGAAGAGGAAGTGGGCGTAGGCCCTACTCCTTCAGTGCTGTGTTTCTCTTTTTGTCTCTTAGTGTGTGTGTGTGTGTGTGTGTGTGTGTGTGTGTGTGTGTGTGTGTGTGTTGTGTTGTGATGTGTGTGTGTGTGACTCTCTCCCCATGTGACCCTCTCCCAACCCCTTTACAATCTTATTGTAAAAGCTCCCCCTTTTCAAGATCAACCACCTCTATCCCCCCCCTCCTCTCAAAATGACCCTCCACCTTCATCCCTCTCCCCCCACAACCGCCTCACCCTCATTTCTCCACTCTCTACCTCATCCTCTTTCTCCCTCACCCTCTCTCTACCACACCCTCTCTCTCTCACACAATACGTTCTGGTTCTGGCGCGGACTCTCTCCATCCATGACCCTCACCCCTCCTTTCCCCACACTCTCCCTCCCTCCCTCCCTCGTTCACGAAGTTGCGGTCCTCCTGACACAGCCCTACTAAACTGAGTCACTGGGTCAATTGGTAGCAGGCCTTGTGTCAAGTGAGAGGGAGAACTGACGTGACCCCCATACACATGAAGGAACGCTTTGGATCAAAGATAAGAAAATAACTAAAAAGACCCCAAAAATGCTGTACTCACGTGTGAACGAAGAATGCGAAACAAATAACAGCATATAATTCGTAGTCTTCTTGTTTCAGACACCCCTCACTAGTGATTGGCCCGTTGATGGTTTGTCTCATTAAAAAGCAAGGGTATTCACTCTTTTATAACCCATACAAACCAAACAAGAGTTATTTTCGGAATTCCTCTATTGCGACAGATTCCGAATCTGAGACGAATACAAAAACTTCAAAGAACACAAAACGCTGTTTGAAACTAAATAATTCAGTTCGCATACAAAACGTAGAGCAATTTTCTCTGTGACAAGGGATGGTTGAACATTATGTGATGAAGTAATAGTGAACTCAAACTGAGATACTTCTTCAAGTGTAAGAAGTTCTTAAAAGTTCGAAGTTATTTTAGCATATAGGTTTTTGTATGGTCTTAACAGTTAAACATGTATTACGTTATCATTAAGATTCATGCTTTGTTAGCACTAAGCAGTTGTTTTAATCAGTCTGGTTTTCTCTTGTTTTCATCTTATGAACATTCTAAATGTTAGACTAACTTATTGTCTTGTACAGAATAACAACTGTGTGAATGGTGCTATACTGAATGAAAGAGTGTGACATGAAGTTCTTGTACATCATTGTAAAGAGTGTGAATGACGTTTTAGTTTAGATGTCAAGCGCTTAGAGCAAGCCTTTTTAACGAAAGGTTTTGATTTAGCGCAATATAAATGTTCCTATTATATTATTATTATTATTAAGTGTAAACACGAGACGGAATGGGGACCAATATTTTTTTTAAACACGCTGAACTCAAAAGAAGATGATTCTCCCGTCTACATATATGCACAAGAATATAAAGACAGACCAAAGAAGATATTCTCGCCACATGTGTGGTCTAAGGAAAACTCCTCGCGAACCTGAAGGTCTTGATGAAAACATTTACGAGATATAAAAGCCAGCTCTGCGTGAAATACGTTGGTTCATAACCACAGTTATCACCTCTTAGAATGAACATAAAATAGCGCGTCATACCATAACCTCAAAATAAGGAAAAGAAAATCAAAGGAAGATAAAAGTATAACAAAAAATACTGTATTATATTCATAACTCGTGACAGATAAAAGTGAACTCGGCAGACAACAAGTGCAAACGTGGCACGGGAACTCTTTATATATCACCCCTTCCACACTACTCTGTATGTGTGTGTGTGTGCGTGCGTGTGTGTGTGTGTGTGTGTGTGTGTGTGTGTGTATGTGTGTGTGTGTGTGTGTGTGTGTGTGTGTGTGTGTGTGTATGTGTGTGTGTGTGTGTGTGTGTGTGTGTATGTGTGTGTGTGTGTGTTTGTGTGTGTGTGTGTGTGTGTGTGTGTGTGTGTGTGTGTGTGTGTGTGTGTGTGTGTGTGTGTGTGTGTAATTGTTAAAATCATTTTTTATTTGAAGTATCGTTCTTCCCATATGCTTCTCTAACCTAAAGGCCAACAGAAAGTCGGACGCACAAAAGAAAAACAAGAAAGTAAGAAAAAAATCTATAAACAAATATATAAGTCCATACGAAACTTCGCTGCCGGCCATTACACTAATTGAGCCATAAAACAGCTAATGGCACAAACACTGGCGCCGTGATGAAGATAAATCCAGATCCGAGCCAGCTGTCCAGTAACACCAATCGTCGTTCTCATCAACAGATTTTGTTTGTTTATTTGTTGCTTAACGTCCAGCCGACTACGCAGAGCCATATCAGGACGAGGAAGGGGGGGATGAAGGGGGCCACTTGTCAAGCGATTCCTGTTTACAAATGCACTAACCCATTACTTGTGTCCCAGCAGGCTTTAGTAAAACTAAATTAATACCTACTGGAAGATTACCAGTTTCCAGTATGTTAAAATAGGCTTAACCTATCTACTGCTGGACTTACATCAGAACACTAACAGATTAAACTATACACGAATCGCGAGACAAGCGGCAAGAGAAGAGATTTTTGGAAAAAATACAGGTGAATGAGCAAGAAGGCAGAAAAAAGAAAAGAATTCATGAAGAAAAAGAGAGCATGACAGGAAAGAGGAACCAAAAATCTACCTAACAGCAAACTAGAAAGCTCCTGCGGTTCCAAAAACAGGAGGGGCTTTTAATTTCATAACCGCAGTGCCCCACTGCGGGATCTCATCAACAGAGATTATCACCAGAACAGATCCACTCTCTGCACTCTCTATGCTAACACCATGAAACCAAACGCTGCACATTAAGTTTGCTTCTGCTATGAAAGTAGACAAATAGATGGCTTGCATGTTTTCGTTCTGAAACAGTACAAAGTTTGCTATTGCTTTGAAACTACTGAGATACGAAGCGCTTGCTTTCGTTATGAAGCGGTGTTTGCTTTTGTCAAGAACCTCCTTAGCAGTTTTGCTTCATCGTGAAACTAAACTTTGTATGTTGGCTTTCGTCGTGAAACTACCCAGCTTCTTTACTTTTGCCGTGAAAGTACTTTGTGCCCTTGCTCTTATTGTGGAAATAATTGTACATAAAACTGTCACATGTTAGATAGGTTGGTCGTCATTTTTAGACTACTCTAGACAAAGGTCATGGTACTTTTATTTGTATTTGGGTAGTAGAATACACTATACTTCACTACAGCTCGTTCTCACAGCTAGCTACCTGCCCTTGTCTACCCATTAGCATCAAGGCGCATGACAAGCAAAAACTGGAACTTCCACATATCAAACGCGCCTGAGATCTTGATGCAGATTTGGCATGACTGAAATGACATGTCTCTTCGTGGAAATTAAAAAAACAGAGAGAGAGAGAGAGAGAGAGAGAGAGAGAGAGAGAGAGAGAGAGAGAGAGAGAGAGAGAGAGAGAGAGGAGGAGGAGAGAGAGAGAGAGAGAGAGGAGAGAGAGAGAGAGAGAGAGAGAGAGAGAGAGAGAGAGAGAGAGAGAGAGAGAGAGAGAGAGAGAGTGTGTGTGTGTGTGTGCATGTGTGACGTCAATATCAAGCTGGGGTCGCTTCACGTTCAAAAAAGAGAACGGCTACTAAACCTGTAGCCTATTAAGTACTACATGTGTATACTATATCTTTATCCTATGCAAAATATACAGCTAACAACACTATTAAAATCCTGAGCCGTTTCGCATTCGACGAAGACACGCTCTAATTCTGAATGTTCCCTCTAAGCAAAATTTGTCAATGTGGCATTTCCTCAAAAGAATCAAACTACCTCCCATCAACTCGCCCACACATATTAAGTGCCTTTAAAATTGTCCCTATGCATGCTATAGTATGTTTCACCCGTAGCAGTGCGGTAATTCAGACCCCCTCATGGGAAAACCCCACTAATTAAGCCACATACTGCAAAGCACAAAAACCCTTCACTCAATTGACCCTTACGACTCACGTTCACAAAACCCTCCCCATAATCTTGTCGCACAGCCGTGCAACCCTTGAACGTGTGCCTGTCAAGCCCTCTCTGCAGAGTTTAAAACCACGACGAATTACAACTTGAATAAGAAACGGGAACGTCAACTTGTGTGTCTGGCATCTGTGAAAAGTGAAGGACGTGATTGAGCGTCGTTGGTCAGTCCTAATCACACCCGAAGACCGAGACGGGTCACGCTCGTCTCAGCGAAGCGTGCGAACGTAATACTGTACTTACGTAACCTATTTTCTAAGCACGTTTTTAGAGTAAACATGACATATCTATATATTTTTGAATTCATGTGAAGATGAGAAAATACGATGCAATCATTTTCAAAACTGTTAGTGAGAATTCGCTTTTCAATGACAACTCTAATGAGCAAACTACCGTAATTAACTAATTGTTAAGCTGCCAAGCTCAAATTCAATCCCATAGTCCGGACTTCGTCGAAGATTGCTTGACCAAAATGTCAATCAATTTGATCGAAAAATGAGGGAGTGACAGTGCAAGCATGTCCAAGTGTCAGTGAGTTACACAAAAAAGGAAAAGAATCACAGCTGATAAAAGCTAAGAGTTGACTTGGAACAGTAAGCCTACATTTCAAGTTTTACCCACATTCGCCAATTCTCGCTATCACCGTTTCAGCTCACTCAGTTCGTGTTCACGTCTTGGTTTTAAATCTTCTAGTGGTTCCACATACCATACCCTAACAGACAGACACAACAAGTGCAGAAGCTATCAGCGTAGACCTAAGAGCAAGAACCAAGCTACGGGAGATCGTAATTTACCTCCACTCGACGTCTCGGCTATTTTAATGACTGCTCTTTTTTCGCCACCGATTTGTGTCGCACTCGTATCGCGGGTTCGAATCTAAACCTGCTGGCGCTGGAGAAAATTTACTGTGTTGCAGTCCCACCTCTGCCCAGGTGTGTTTTACATTTGTGACCCACACACAGCATGTGCACGGATGTACAGGTGTGAACGTCGGTATCTGTTCTACCGGTTGAAGACAAGAATAACTTACTTGAGGAGGCGACAGAAAGCAAGAAATGGGGAGGAAAAGGTGTTAGAACACAAGCTTCTCGCCTCCTCCCTACAGTGAGAGAGAGAGAGAGAGAGAGAGAGAGAGAGAGAGAGAGAGAGAGAATGGAGGGAAAGTAAATTTCATGATGAGACGATCAAAAAACATGTCTATTATTTTGCTGATGCCTTATCTCTGAATGACAATTGTGTCTGCTTCCTGTTGTTCTTTCTCTACTTCTCCCTTTTCCCCCTTTGTGTGCGAACATTATCACGTAACGTCGCACATGAACAGAAAAAGAAAAGAAAAAGCGCAAGCAGGAAAAAAAACTTGGAAGGTAACTGTCTTGGGGGGTAAGTTGAAGGCGAGAACGAAGAAGATGCCAGAGCAGACAATTTAATTTTGCAGAACACAGCCAGACAACAGATGGCCGTTAGGAGTTCCTGCTAACACATAATCGTAACTCCTTGGAGGGTGTAGGGGCTGGGGAAGGGGAGGGGGGGGTGAGCAAGGGGGTGTTAGGAAGTAAGAAAGACATCGTGCGATGCTCTCCTGACTCTGAATCATGCGATTCCTCTTTTCCCCGATGTGTGTGTTTGTATGTTTGTATGTGCGGCATATGTGTGTGTTTGTATGTTTGTATGTGCGGCATATGTGTGTGTTTGTATGTTTGTATGTGCGGCATATGTGTGTGCAATGTGCATGTGAAGGGAGTTGGGGAATAGAAGATATGACGGCTTTTGAGGGTTAGGGTGGGTGGGGAGGTAAGAGGTGAGTGTGTGTGCACTCCGATAAATGTTTTATTACCAATTCTGTGGTCTTTACCCCCATGTTTTTAACCTCACTCTGAAAAAAATTCTACAGTTCATGAGCTTTTCTTTTTTTTCGTCAAAAGTGCATTCTGATACGGTGCAAGGGATAGAGCGGATGTAAAGGGTGGGCCTTGGGGTGGAGACACAACTCGACAGGGATGACCGAGAAGTGAATGAGTGTGGTTGCCGCCCCCCCCCCCCCCCTCCTTCTCTCTCTCTCTCTCTCTCTCTCTCTCTCTCTCTCTCTCTCTCTCTCTCTCTCTCTCTCTCTCTCTCTCTCTCTCTCTCTCTCACACACACACACCACAAACACTCACACGCATTATCTGCCAACACAGCACGACTAAATCTTAGGTGCAACGACATCAACCATGACATATGAAAATACTACAGCAGTGTACTAGACACATAACCATTACGATCCCACTGTTATTACCCCCGAATCACATTCTAGCCACCTCCGCAAGAAACCCGAAGACTATAAGCAGGTGAAAAGATTCATTTGAGGGTTTACGAGCAGAAAAGCCCATTTATTCAACGGAGATGTCCATTAAAACACGCACACTCTCCACAAGAACGTCCTTGAATTATGTGAGCTGTCATGCATGAACGGCGAACATTTCAAGTATGCACAACAGATGCACACATTTCGCCCCGAAGGTCGCATTAACCTCACTTAATTCTTGGCATCTTCAGAAAGTCTTGAAGGGGAAGAAAAGAGACCACCCAACCAAACTTGAAACGTAAGATAGGCCCTACTCGCACTAGTGAGATTGGCTTTTCAAAGTAGGAAGGTGGAAGGAAGAAAGGATAATGATGATGATGATGCAAATGCATTCCACTAAAAACCGCTTTAACTTCAGTTTGCTGTGCTATTGGTATCGTACTCCTACCTACGTCTCGCCCATAACGTTGAGAACTAGACAAACTGTTACTTCGCCGTCTTCGTAAATACATGAGTACTGTATTTGGTTTGTTTGTTTATCGCTCTCATCCGCAGGCTATTGTTCTTCTATTAAATGTCAATGGATTATGCTCCCACAGACAAGGTTGAGGTAAAGTAGGGTCCCACTGATGACCACAACGAAGAGGAGACATGACGAGGATGAGGAACTGGAAGATGACTATGAGGAGGAGAGTGAAGGGACAGAGCGTGAGGAGGATGAAGACGATGTGAATGAAGATGAGGCAGAGAGTGAGAAAGTGGAAGAGAACGAAGAGGAGTGAGAGAGTGAGGAGGATTAGGAAGATGAATTAGTATAGGAGACAGAAAATGAGGAGATGAAAATGAAGAGGAGGAGAGTGAGGAGGAGGAGCGTGAGAAAGAGGATGATCAGAGGGAAGAGGAGAAAGAGGAAGAAGAGAGTGAAGAAGAAAAGAAGTGTGTGAATGAGGAGGTGTATTTTTTTTTGCCTACAGTACATATTTACAGCCTCAAACTGCCAAAATATCTACTTAAACTGTTTGCAGATTTACTCTTTTCACACAAATGTTCTGTTCGAAGGACTGGGTAAACACAAACAAAATATGTCAATAGCTTATTCTCTAGATTTGAAACACTTCTGACTTCATTCTCCACGCACGGCAAACATTTTGAGTAGGGTAGAAGCAAGAGTAACAGTGTCAAACTTATTTAACTTTCGCTGCAAAACATACTTCTTTTGTAAGCAGACATAGTGTCGGCAAATCCTGTTTGTTACACAAGCAAACACTTTCCCTTTCAACATGGTGTGTCACAGTTATAATCAACTTCAGCAACAAAGCGTGCAAACATAATCTTCTCTGCTTGTTAACATTCATAATTTTGTCATTCAAACCTTTTCCCCCGCTGTCAATTATGTTGGCTCTGTCACGATAAAATGAATAACATGTATATATCTACTATCTAGGCTTGCAATTGCAGTGAATACACGATGATGAAAACAGACTAAAATGGATGGATGAGCTATGGTTACTTATTTACTTACTGCTTGCTATGCCCTCTGGCATGTGGGGCGGCTAAAGTATGGTCAGGTCTCTTTTACACTGTGCATGTCTACTCTTACTTAATGCATCACACAAACCTTTGGTGCACATAAAAAGGCCAACTTTTTTTTTTTAAATCATTATTTCTGACCAACCCTCTTTTTTCCTCCCAACCCGACAACTTTTTTGATTCTCCAAGAAAAAGTATTGATACAAAAATTGTGTGTGTGGCCTTATCAATATCATAGTCAGAAATATACATTTTTGTTAACACATTTTATGCTGTATCTTCAGGTTGTAGTTTGTAGGCAAGCACAGAGGTCAGGGGTCATGTTCATTTATGTCAAAACTTAAACAGACATCAGCTTAAGTGGTACCACCATTTTGAGCAGAATCCAACAACACTAGTTGACACAGTTGTCATTAACTTACAAGTGTTTGAGCAAATTAGGCAACCCACAAGTGTTGCCCACTTATGTCCACAAGGGCTATGGTAGTTGGCTATGTTACAGAGTGATAAGAGATACTGGCTAGCGTTTAGCCTCTGAGTTGGACACATACTTATTCTTCTTGTTTGCTTGTTGAACACATACATAGGAAGTTCTGACATAAATCTGCAACCTCACACATATATATAAATGTACATTGTATGCATCAAAATCATCATGAAATTGATAAAGACACAGCATACAGAGTTACTGCACAGACCCTTTCAGTTACTGTAGTGTTTCATTTCATTTCATTTCATGACCCATTGCTGGAAAATTCGGGTGGCTTCCTCCCACTGTCCCAGTGGAAAGCTAGCAGCAACAAGAGTCGCGCCACCAAGGTGTATACGTGTTTAGGTGTAATCAGCCACCTGCACTTATGGCAGAATGACCCAGTGTGCCAGTGTGGTGACACAGGGGTGGGACATGGATATCATCTCTGAGTTTGCACATAAAGTTGACCCTTGTCAGTCCAAGCCTGGATTTGAACCAGTGAGTGAGTGACTGTAGGATCACAAATCTTGTACTCTACTAACTGAGCTACCCAGAGTTATTCTCAGGCCTCGGTTTTTGGTCACTGACAGTGACACAGACTTTTTTTTTACCTGAAGTATTGGTTTGGCCGCCCTACTTATTGACATCAAAGAGGTCTTTTAACCAAAATTTTTTGTTTAGCCAGCACATGAACCTATATAATTTCAGTCGAGGTCCAACTGACCTATTGTCCTCTGAGTCTCGTAACAACACTGCATCACATATCTTTTAACCATGGGGCAGTATCAGACAACCAAGTCCCTTGAGCATTCTCGTGCATCTACACGTACACATGTTTTGTACATCTGTTAAAATGAATCATCTTTCTTCAGGCATCTCCCAAAATAAGAGAGGTGTTCACTTTCAGACCAAGATAGCTGATGCACATTATTGACTGGTGGAAGAATGCCAGAGCATGATTACATTAATAATCAATATAACTTAAATTATCAAATCTATACACACACAAAACTCTCATTTTGAAAACCAAGGGCGGATCTGGGGGGGTTATCTTTGGATAAAAAAAATTTCCGGGGGGGCATGCCCCCGGACCCCCCTAGAGGCTTAGGCGCCTTTGGCGCCGTCAACTTGTATCTTCGCAGTCATTTTGTAACCCCCCCCTCCAAAGTGAATTGATCCGCCCTTGAAAACCACCACAGTGCATACATACTATCAAACAGCATTTGGCAGAAATAAAAGTACACAGTAAACAGTGTTGATTGTACAGTAAAACCTGCGAGCAAAGGACGCTCTTGGGGAGCCTTGCCACTGTCCTTTGTAGCAAGGTGTCCTTTCTTATGAATATGAATGCGCTAACATTTTTTTGGAGAAAAAAAACACCAACAGCCAAATGAATTACATAATTGTTTGTTAGTGGTACACATAGTTTTCTTGTATGTATGTGTGCATGTTTTATAAATGTAAATAGAGTGTCTATGCATGTTTAGTTCTTTCATTTTCTTTCATTACATACAATAAAAATGAAAACCAAAACTTGATGTTCAGAAAAACAATTGTTAATAAAAATTCCAAACTGTGCATGCAGAAAGTGACAAAGAGAAAAAGTTCAAGGATAGTCTGCAACATGTATACAAAACCACAATCAGTAAGTTTTAGTTTATCACTGGGGTTTGCGAAAAAAGTCAGAGAGAGAGAGAGAACGAGCGAGCGAGCGAGCGAGCGAGAGAGAGAGAGAGAGAGAGAGAGAGAGAGGTGCAATCGGTTTCTTACGACCTGAAGCAATGGGCCATTCACGGGAAGATTCTTTGATGGAGCTGTTGAAAACCACTCGAAGAGTTCTTCGTTCAACTCATCATAGGTTGTTTTTCTTCTCTTAACACATGTTGCCGTCGATCTGGCACCGGATTCCCACTGACTGAGAATTTGTGTTCGATCAGCTTTTATGTTGCAAATTTGAGTTTTTCCGCAATTCAGCTCATCAGCAATTACTTTTCGAACGGACAGCCCCTTGTCCAATTTCTTTATGACATCGACTCTCTTCTAAAGTCAAAAATTTTCGTTTTGGCATGATGAGAAGAAGACGAAGGATGAGACGAAGATATGCATCACAGTACAGAAAGTAGAAATCAGTGTTTTTGTTTGTGAGTTCACGGCATCGACCAATGAGCGTGCACCATACAAAAATCAACTTCTTTCAAGTGCTGTCATTGGCTTACAAAATAAGCTACTCGCGCGTTCACATCGCCAGCGAGATTGTATTTGCAGAACCAAGATGGCGGACCAGCGTCTGCTAAAAGCTGTCTGCTTCAAGGGTTTGTCCGTTGTTGACAAGTAACGAACCCAATCGGGACCAAAAAAGGGTGTCCGCGCCTTTGAGGTGTTCGCTCTTTTAAGGTGTTTTTGAGTGTAAAATACATCCGTCCTCACTTGAATTGTCCGTTATGCTAAGGTGTCCGCCGAAATAAGGGTCCGCTAGATGCAGGTTTTACTGAATATAAATTGAGTGCTAAAATCTGCTATTCATTTCGAGAGCATGCAATCCATGTTCAGTATGTATGTCTCATCACACTAACATATCTTCATTATTTGTGTGAAGATGTCCTTACGTCCCACAAGAGTTCATGCAGCTACTAACAATAATATTTGTGTAATGTATGTATCCCTGCATGTGACATTTTCAATTACAACAATTGTTTTTAAAATAAATCTTGGATTAGTTGTTTTCAAACCGAAATGAACTCTTCCATTTCAAGCAAATATTTCTTATGTGAAGTGTAAACTTTCATCCCTGGCTTCTGCAGGAACAATGGTCTCCACGTAATATTTATAATGTTGTTTTATAAATTCTAACTTTGGGCAATCCCGTGGATTATGCCTTGAAAGAGGAATAAACTTTCAATGTTATGTGTACGTCTTGCAGGCTAGTAATTTTGACAATTTAAATTCGTCACTATTAGAAAAGGAAAGGATATGAAAACTCCCCACATGTGCAAAAAAAGAGCATGGTGTTTTGCGTCCTTTGTAGCTCTACGTGTTGAAGCAATGTTTTCCATTCAAGTAATTTCTGAACATAAAATATTAATCTGCATAGTGTCATGCTGTTATGAACCACAGCTTCATTGTGAGACTGATCAGTACAGTAGTGAAAGTGGGCAAGCTGAATCACTGAATGTGTATGTATAGTCTAGTGGATCGGTGAATGGGTTTTCGCTAAAAAGTTCTTCCATTTCTCTACTTGCGGTGTCAGAATGACATCTCTGTACTGACACGTATCTCATACCTTGGCATTAAATTCTTGTCGCTTTCATAATTCCAACTTCCGTTAAACTAAGTGAGAACTTTAGGACTAAAGAACGTCGTGAAAGTTGGACTTACCGTATCATGTACCTGCTTCACTGCCGAATCATGCGGTCTTCTACTGTCTGTGGCCCTGTCCCTGGACTGATCCACTTCTTTCATAGAATAAAAACTGTAACCAAGAAATCCTTGAAGTCCCAGAATCAGTAAGGCAACATAGAAAAAGTATTTGTATCGAGAACAGAGCCTTCGAGTCGACACCACTCTCGACGCTGCCATACTCGAGAACACTGAACGCATTTCCCGCACTGAAGAGCTCCTAAAGGGGCGTGGCTCCGACTGTCAAACAAACACGCTGGAACTGCCCCCTTTTCCTATCCTCGATGGTTTCTTTTTCAAACCTTGGAATGAAGAGTGCAAAACTGGTGACAGAAACGCTCCATACCCCATGCTCTAGTGTCTCGGTTTTCTCTTTCCAAGCAGTTTTATCTTATCTTCCTCGAGTGACGGAGTCGCCCGTGTCATGGGAGAGTTGCGCACCGCTGTGACCGGCTGAGCCGGTTGTCAATGAAGCAGCGATTTGCTGTTTTGATTGGATACCTCGGGAAACGAAGGAATCATCCAAGCGTGAACCGATTCATCTGATTGTTACGGCGCGGCACGTGTTTTGATCAACATTATGTACACCCGCCCAGAACTCGGCCAACAACTATAGTCCCGTTTTTGAGGCAATATCTAACTTCAGTAGGCTACAGACGGGGGAGATATCAACATAAAGAATTGCTGAAAAACTTTTTTTTTAAACACGAATAAATAAAAATATGATAAAATTTAGTAGAATATGAATAGGTAAGAAAACAAAAGATGAATAGTTCCGCCGGCCCGGAGCATGAAGATTAGACTGACTCGACGCGTCTATGATGCTCGCACCGCGGGTGATATCCGTCATCTTAACGAGTTTTCCGCAGTGCCGCCCGGGACGGTTCGTGTCAGTTATCTGTCATTGCCGTTAATAGTCACAGCCGTTTGTTTTTTCCTCAGAATCAGCAGTAAGTGACATAATTGTCAATTTGTAAAATCAATTCAACAAGAACACAAAATGAAAACACTCTACGCAAAAACTGACACGCCGTATTTTTGGCTATACCGAAAGCGCACCCCCGATCGCGGGAGCAAAGCGTTCCCACCAACACTGATCACGGTTGGTGACCTCCATTCAAAGCAAACTGTGTCTCTTTATAACTGCCTACATCCTTTATTTATGGTTGTGTGGATGAATAAGGTAGCCTATGTATCTGGTACATGTGTGGTTTTCAGCGAGAAATATACACGTGACGAACATACGAACCGATTTGCTGTAGATCCGTCCCATACACAGTTTTGACATGTTCGTCCTCTTTCATCTCATTCTACGCGCGCCTCCTTGTCATTGAAAGGACTGCTAAGCTAAACTATTATGTTCATTGATGTGTCCCGCGCAGATATGTGAAATTCCACCATTTAAAACGGTCTGGATTTTGCTCAAATTAAAACAGAAATGATGCAGTCAAAACAGTGGGGTATCGCACCCCGGCAACGCCTGGTCTGATCGGAATAAAATTGCCTCCATCAGCGTCACGATCAGTGATTGAGCTAAAGAGTCCGGATGCGGAGGCGCACGCTCGATATAGCCTTGCATATACGAGGTGAGAAAGCAATTGGTTCATATTTGGTTGATACTGTATAATTATGGTATGTGACCAAGTGGAAGGACGCGCGCTTATCCCATGCAAAGCGGGTGTGGGCAGATCTGTGGTGGTTCACAAGATTTTGTACTCTAAACAGAAGGTATCCTGATGAATGTGCACAGGCTCCTGTGCTTCTGTTCATTTCCGTTGGAAGACTGGTTCTCTTCGTCGAGTGCGGTGGTTCAGGAGTCTTCTGTTGCCTTCTCCTTGTAAAAGGAATGGCTCTTGACGATATTTTTATTTTTTATTTCTTTGTTTTTACATTTAGTCAAGTTTTGACTAAATGTTTTAACATAGAGGGGGAATCGAGACGAGGGTCGTGGTGTATGTGTGTGTGTTTGTGTGTGTGTGTGTGTGTGTGTGTGTCTGTGTGTGTCTGTGTGTGTGTGTGTGTGTGTGTGTGTCTGTCTGTCTATCTATCTGTGGGTGTGTGTGTGTAGAGGGATTCAGAGTAAACTACTGGACCGATCTTTATGAAATTTTACATGAGAGTTCCTGGGCATGATACCCCCAGACGTTTTTTTTCATTTTTTCGATAAATGTCTTTGATGACGTCATATCCGGCTTTTTGAAAAAGTTGAGGCGGCACTGTCACGCCCTCATTTTTCAATGAAATTGATTGAAATATTGGCAAAGCTATCTTCGACAAAGGCCAGACTTTGGTATTGCATTTCAGCTTGGAGGCTTAAAAATTAATTAATGACTTTGGTCATTAAAAATCTAAAAAATGTAACTAAAATTAGTTTTTTATAAAACGATCCAAAACTACGTTCATCTTTTATTCTTCATCATTTTCTGATTCCAAAAACATATAAATATGTTATATTCGGATTAAAAACAAGCTCTGAAAATTTAAAATATGATTTAAAATAAATTTCCGAAATCGATTTTAAAACAATTTCATCTTATTCCTTGTTGGTCCCTGATTCAAAAAACATATAGATATGATATGTTTGGATTAAAAACAAGCTCAGCAAGTTAAAAAGAATAGAGGTACAGAAAAGTGTGCTATGCAGCACAGCGAAACCACGACCGCGCTAAACAGGCTCGTCAGTTTCACTGCCTTTTGCACTAGCGGCGGACTACGGTCATTGTGAAAAAAATGCAGTGCGTTCAGTTTCATTCTGTGAGTTCCACAGCTTGACTAAATGTAGTAATTTCGCCTTACGCGACTTGTTATTACATTTAGTCAAGTTTTGACTAAATGTTTTAACATAGAGGGGGAATCGAGACGAGGGTCGTGGTGTATGTGTGTGTGTCTGTCTGTCTGTCTGTGCGTGTGTGTGTGTAGAGCGATTCAGACCAAACTACTGGACCGATCTTTATGAAATTTGACATGAGAGTTCCTGGGAATGATATCCCCGGACGTTTTTTTCTTTTTTTCGATAAATACCTTTGATGACGTCATATCCGGCTTTTTGTAAAAGTTGAGGCGGCACTGTCACACCCTCATTTTTCAATCAAATTGATTGAAATTTTGGCCAAGCAATCCTCGACGAAGGCCGGACTTCGGTATTGCATTTCAGCTTGGTGGCTTAAAAATTAATTAATGACTTTGGTCATTAAAAATCTGAAAATTGTAAAAAAAAAAAAATTTTATAAAACGATCCAAATTTACGTTCATATTATTTTTCATCATTTCCTGATTCCAAAAACATATAAGTATGCTATATTTGGATTATAAGCAAGCTCTGAAAATTAAAAATATAAACATTATGATCAAAATTACATTTTCAAAATCAATTTAAAAACGCTTTCACCTTATTCCTTGTCGGTTTCTGATTCCAAAAACATATAGATATGATATGTTTGGATTAAAAACACTCTCAGAAAGTTAAAACAAAGAGAGGTACAGAAAAGCGTGCTATCCTTCTCAGCGCAACTACTACGCCGCTCTTCTTGTCAATTTCACTGCCTTTGCCACGAGCGGTGGACTGACGATGCTACGAGTATACGGTCTTGCTGAAAAATGGCATTGCGTTCAGTTTCATTCTGTGAGTACGACAGCTTGACTAAATGTTGTATTTTCGCCTTACACGACTTGATTTTGTTACATTTAGCAAAGTTTTGACTAAATGTTTTAACATAGAGGGGGAATCGAGACGAGCGTCGTGGTGTATGTGTGTGTGTCTGTCTGTCTGTGCGTGTGTGTGTGTAGAGCGATTCAGACCAAACTACTGGACCGATCTTTATGAAATTTGACATGAGAGTTCCTGGGAATGATATCCCCGGACGTTTTTTTCTTTTTTTCGATAAATACCTTTGATGACGTCATATCCGGCTTTTTTGTAAAGGTTGAGGCGGCACTGTCACGCTCTCATTTTTCAACCAAATTGGTTGAAATTTTGGCCAAGCAATCTTCGACGAAGGCCGGACTTCGGTATTGCATTTCAGCTTGGTGGCTTACAAATTAATTAATGACTTTGGTCATTAAAAATCTGAAAATTGTAAAAAAAATATTTTTTTTATAAAACGATCCAAATTTACGTTCATCTTATTCCCCATCATTTTCTGATTCCAAAAACATATACATATTCAATTTGATTGAAAAATGAGGGTGTGACAGTGCCGCCTCAACTTTTACAAAAAGCCGGATATGACGTCATCAAAGACATTTATCGAAAAAAAGAAAAAAAGGTCCAGGGATATCATTCCCAGGAACTCTCATGTAAAATTTCATAAAGATCGGTCCAGTAGTTTAGTCTGAATCGCTCTACACACACACACACACGCACAGACAGACAGACAGACACACACACACACATACACCTCGACCCTCGTCTCGATTTCCCCTCTATGACGCCTGCTAAAGAACGATAAAACAAGTCGCGTAAGGCGAAATTATAACATTTTGTCAAGCTGTCGAACTAACAGAATGAAACTGAACTCACTGCATTTTTACAGCAAGAGCGTATACTCGTAGCATCGTCAGTCCACCGCTCGATGCACAGGCGACTTGTTAACTTTCTGAGCGTTTTTTTTAATCCAAACATATCACATCTATATGTTTTTGGAATCAGGAACCCACAAGGAATAAGATGACATTGTTTTTAAATTGATTTCACTCTCCTCCAACAACGTTGTGTTCTTCAGCGACGTAAAGTCAGTCCTGCAGGCCTTAGACACTGCCAGAGACAAAGAACTGAATGACCTGTCATCCGCCTTGACCTCCCTGTGCAGAGCCCACACAGTCGTGCTGCAATGGGTCCCCTCTCACTGCAACATACTAGGCAACGAAGCCGCAGATACTCTGGCAAAGGAGGGCACTACGAAGGACCAGAATGACAGATCAACCACCTTAAAAGAAGCCAAGACCATCATCAAGGCCAAGCAACACAAAAAGTGGTTGCAGCAGCACCCACACTACAACAAAAACGACGCCTTTCACCTGCTCACAAGGTCTGAGCAGGTCCTCATATTCAGGCTGTGGACAGGCCACAACCGAATGAACCACCACCTTTTCACCAAGTTCAGAATTGGCCAGTCAGACCAGTGCCCTTGTCAATCAGGCAGCATGACAACGGAACACCTGCTGCAGACTTGCCCACTACACGATGGCCTCAGGAGCCAGATCTGGGAGGAGGCGACAACGGTGCAAGGGAAGCTCTATGGCAGTCTGGACGACCTACAGCGCACGGCAACATTTGCGCGGGGAACAGGCGTTTCCATCTGAGTGATCGACAAGAAGAAGAAGAAGAAATTGATTTCGGAAATTTTATTTTAATAATAATTTTTATATTTTTAATTTTCAGAGCTTGTTTTTAATCCGAATATAACATATTTATATGTTTTTGGAATCAGAAAATGATGAAGAATAAGATAAACGTAAATTTGGATCGTTTTAAAAACAATTATTTTTTTTACAATTTTCAGATTTTTAATGACCAAAGTCATTAATTAATTTGTAAGCCACCAAGCTGAAATGCAATACCGAAGTCCGGCCTTCGTCGAAGATTGCTGGGCCAAAATTTCAATCAATTTGATTGAAAAATGAGGGTGTGACAGTGCCGCCTCAACTTTTACAAAAAGCCGGATATGACGTCATCAAATGTATTTATCGAAAAAAAGAAAAAAACATCCGGGGATATCATTCCCAGGAACTCTCATGTCAAATTTCATAAAGATCGGTCCAGTAGTTTGGTCTGAATCGCTCTACACACACACACACAGACAGACAGACAGACAGACAGACAGACACACAGACACACACATACACCACGACCCTCGTCTCGATTCCCCCCTCGATGTTAAAACATTTAGTCAAAACTTGACTAAATGAAAAACAACACAAAAAACGCACTTCAGGATTATTTGTAAAAACACAAAAACTGAACATACACTGGATGATGTAATAAATGCAACAAGAATGATTTTTGAAGTCGAAAGCAACACGGCATTTGCAAACAAACAACAAACAAACAAACAAACAAAACACCTCCGACGGGACTCGAACCCGCAATCCCCGGCTTGCACACATGTTTAGCCGATCCGGCGTATAGGAGGCCGATGCCTTATCCATTAGGCCACGGAGGCTCTGCATGCAATGCAATGTGACTGTGTAAATATATGACTCGATGTATACTTGATGTTTTTTTCACCTTTTAGTTCGGTTTTTATGAGTAATTCAAACGGAGGAATTCATTCATTAGCTGTTCGTGGACCTTTTGGTGCGCGCGAACCGGCGACCGACCTAGTCAGGGTTTCATATTCTAGCATCAGAATAAAGAAAATGAACAAAATAAACAAACACAGGAATGGAAAGTTATTGATTGAATCTGAATTTTGGAACGTTAGCAGTTTAATCTGTTTCATATTTTTTTTCTTCAACAATTCTTATTCAGGCAAGCACAGATTTATTAATTACACATTTAAAAGCATTGTCACTGATAAGTCACAGTAGGGACTTAGGTCTATGGTCACAGCAATGACAGAGTTGAACACACATGTGGTATTCAGTTACTTCTCACATTTTCAGAGCACGTCCCAAAAATCAGAGGAATACATTGACAATTGTAATAATGTACATCACTCGTCTTTATCCAACCGTTACTAACTGTTGATACGGAATCCATTTTTTGTTTATTCTGCATTTGTAAACAAAAAACTTTGCTGTTAATAAAATATAATCAAAACCAGCGTCTGTTTTCATGTGGTTTTCATGGTTCAATAATACCAGTGTTGGTGTAAGTCTGAGTCTGTCTATTTATAACATTTTTCTTTCAAACATCTTTCAAATTCAGTCCAAAAAACCTGGACGTGTTCACATTGCCACAAATAATTAACAACAATTACATACATTACTTGTAAACAACCCCCATGTCTTTCAATATTGCAATAGTCACTAAAACCCTATTATTTATTTTAATTTGGAACCATTGCAGTTTTACCTCTTGTATTTTCTTTGTTTTGTAAAAGACTTTATTCCTGTTTCAGATTTTCATTCTAGCCTCAGTGGAGACTCGACTCTGCATGGGCTGGATGGACGTGTCGATTTTTAAAGGTACCTTTATTCCCGTGCATTCCCTCGTGCACACCACCACAGACCTGCCCAAGGGTTTACACGGCGTGAGCATCTATCCACTTGCACACCACCACAGACCTGCCCAGGGGTTCACACGGCGTGACCATCTATCCACTTGCACACCACCACAGACCTGCCCAGGGGTTCACACGGCGTGACCATCTATCCACTTGCACACCACCACAGACCTGCCCAGGGGTTCACACGGCGTGACCATCTATCCACTTGCACACCACCACAGACCTGCCCAGGGGTTTACACGGCGTGAGCATCTATCCACTTGCACCCGTACCAAAAACTTCATTCTAACCTTTTTGTGTGCAGAGAGATTTGAATAAAAATTATAATAACAAAAATGTAATTTGTTATTGTCGCTTTGCTGAAATCGTTTCGTAAAGAAGTGATGTTAGTGTCAATGTGCAAAATCAATTCTTGCAGAGATTCTCACGCTGTGCACGGAGCAGCCAGGCTGTTGCTTTTGTGTATGTGTGTGTGTGTGTGTGTGTGTGTGTGTGTGTGTGTGTGTGTGTGTGTGTTTCTTTATTTGGTGTTTAACGTCGTTTTCAACCACGAAGGTTATATCGCGACGGGGAAAGGGGGGGAGATGGGATAGAGCCACTTGTTAATTGTTTCTTGTTCACAAAAGCACTAATCAAAAAATTGCTCCAGGGGCTTGCAACGTAGTACAATATATTACCTTACTGGGAGAATGCAAGTTTCCAATACAAAGGACTTAACATTTCTTACATACTGCTTGACTAAAATCTTTACAAACGTTGACTTTATTCTATACAAGAAACACTTAACAAGGGTAAAAGGAGAAACAGAATCCGTTAGTCGCCTCTTACGACATGCTGGGGAGCATCGGGTAAATTCTTCCCCCTAACCCGCGGGGGAATGTGTGTGTGTGTGTGTGTGTGTGTGTATGTGTGTCAGTGTGTGTGTGTCAGTGTGTATGTCAGTGTGTGTGTCAGTGTGTGTGTGTGTCAGTGTGTGTGTGTGTGTGTCAGTGTGTGTGTGTGTGTGTGTGTGTGTGTGAGTGTGTGTGTATGTCAGTGTGTGTGTGTGTGCGTGCACGACATGGCCCCGACTGAAAGGAGCTGCCCAGAACCGGGTGCGTTGGCGAGGAGTTGTTGCGGCCCTATGCTCCACAGGGAGTCTACAGGAATAAGTCAAGTAAGTCAAGTGTGTGTGTGTGCGTGTGTGTGTGTGTGTGTGTGTCAGTGTGTGTGTGTGTTTTAAGTTGAGATTCTACAATGTTCATTGTACATGATTTATTTAATCATGGTATTGTCCATGAGTGGATAATGTGTTGCTGTAAGTTTATTGTTACGTTATTTTGTTAGAATGAATATGTAAGCTTATTTGATGTTTAAATAGTGTGGTTATATTCAGTTAATATGTAAAGTGCGGAGAGCATAGTTTACTGTGGTTCGCGCTGTATAAGCTGTCATTATTATTATTATCTACTATATAATACTGGTAGGATTTTCGGTGGTTTTTCGATTCCTGTCACCAAACCGCGCGGATTTGTGCCTTCTCCTTCGGTTGCTATGCCAACGTGACCCAGGAAATCGATTCCGCTAGGTCCCGACTTCCAATTTTGTCCACGAACAAAGTTTGAAGAGGTTTGTCTCGCAAATTTGAGCAGAGAACAGTGAACTTTGACCTGAACTTTGACATCGCGGCGAAAGAGATCTGTGATTGGTTCTTCTTCAACTTTCGGTTCGACTAAACACGCGACCGCACCTCAGACGAACCTAGCTGTGTGTTTTATTTCTCTACCCCAGACGAACCTAAAATAATAAGAAGATAGATAGATCTGTTTATCTGTTAATGGAACTCCAAAATATTCCATAGATTTGTTTACTAAATAGTTCGAAACATTATCACCTGATAAGTCGCCGTATAACCTTATAGGTTCCAGCGACTAAATATTTTCCCCCGGTTCAACCATAGACATGTACGTCATCATGATCTCCCCTTAATTTGACCGTTATTTTGGCTGTCTTAGTGAAATGGTAAGATATATCTCTATGTTTTTTACATGTAAGTGTTCGGAAAAAATACAGTTATAGCAGCTATGTACAAAAATAAGCAGCATATGCTCTTTTCGCCAAAGTAAAGTCCTTTTTTCTTCTGGTTTCTTATATGTGTCACAGCACACCGCAAGCTTTTAGGCGAATAGCAAGTGAGTGGTATATATATATCATCAATTTTATAGAAGATAACGGTGTAAAATACTTACCATGTTCATGTCCGTTATACGTTTTCAATATTCCATATGTGTCATTTAATTGTGTGTTGCTTGATTGCTTGATGCCATGTATGTGTGTGTGTGTGTACATGACTTTAAATGTGTGCACTCGATTGTGTGTGTGAACCATGTATACCATGTATATATTTTCTGTTGTCAATGTTGTCAATTAGATATGTTATACTATGCGTTTGAATCATTAAGTATTTTAGACGTCATACTTTTTTTCGTATCTTCACGATGGCTTTTTACCCGTTTAAATTTTAATGCTTCCAACTTTCAAAGCGCTGCACGGCTGGGAAGAGATGCGCACTTTTATCACTGTTGTTCATGTAGACGTAATCATGGATTCATGCAAACGTCATACCTGCTGTATTTTATTTTGTTTGTTTGTATAGTCGCGTGCGGTCGCGCAGTCTTTTTGGTCAGTTCCGATTACCTCCCATTGATGCGAAAACCTATATGACTGTTTTTTGTTATTTTTCTCTCTGTTAATTCACCAGTGGCTATGTAACATGTGTTATACCTTATAGGTTCCAGCGACTAAATATTTTTCCCCGGTGCAACCATAGACATGTACGTCATCATGATCTCCCCTTAATTTGACCGTTATTTTGGCTGTCTTAGTGAAATGGTAAGATATATCTCTATGTTTTTTACATGTAAGTGTTCGGAAAAAATACAGTTATAGCAGTTATGTACAAAAATAAGCAGCATATGCTCTTTTCGCCAAAGTAAAGTCCTTTTTTCTTCTGGTTTCTTATATGTGTCACAGCACACCGCAAGCTTTTAGGCGAATAGCAAGTGAGTGGTATATATATATCATCAATTTTATAGTAGGTAACGGTGTAAATTACTTGCCATGTTCATGTCCATTATACGTTTTCCATATTCCATATGTGTCATTTAATTGTGTGTTGCTTGATGCTATGTATGTATGTGTGTGTGTGTGTGTACATGACTTTAAATAAGCATGGATGGATGGATGTGTGCACTCGATTGTGTGTGTGAACCATGTATATATTTTCTGTTGTCAATGTTGTCAATTAGATATGTTATACTATGCGTTTGAATCATTAAGTATTTTAGACGTCATACTTTTTTTCGTATCTTCACGATGGCTTTTTACCCGTTTAAATTTTAATGCTTCCAACTTTCAAAGCGCTGCACGGCTGGGAAGAGATGCGCACTTTTATCACTGTTGTTCATGTAGACGTAATCATGGATTCATGCAAACGTCATACCTGCTGTATTTTATTTTGTTTGTTTGTATAGTCGCGTGCGGTCGCGCAGTCTTTTTGGTCAGTTCCGATTACCTCCCATTGATGCGAAAACCTATATGACTGTTTTTTGTTATTTTTCTCTCTGTTAATTCACCAGTGGCTATGTAACATGTGTTATACCTTATAGGTTCCAGCGACTAAATATTTTCCCCCGGTGCAACCATAGACATGTACGTCATCATGATCTCCCCTTAATTTGACCGTTATTTTGGCTGTCTTAGTGAAATGGTAAGATATATCTCTATGTTTTTTACATGTAAGTGTTCGGAAAAAATACAGTTATAGCAGTTATGTACAAAAATAAGCAGCATATGCTCTTTTCGCCAAAGTAAAGTCCTTTTTTCTTCTGGTTTCTTATATGTGTCACAGCACACCGCAAGCTTTTAGGCGAATAGCAAGTGAGTGGTATATATATATCATCAATTTTATAGTAGGTAACGGTGTAAATTACTTGCCATGGTCATGTCCATTATACGTTTTCCATATTCCATATGTGTCATTTAATTGTGTGTTGCTTGATGCCATGTATGTATGTATGTGTGTGTGTGTGTACATGACTTTAAATAAGCATGGATGGATGTGTGCACTCGATTGTGTGTGTGAACCATGTATATATTTTCTGTTGTCAATGTTGTCAATTACATATGTTATACTATGCGTTTGAATCATTAAGTATTTTAGACGTCATACTTTTTTTCGTATCTTCACGATGGCTTTTTACCCGTTTAAATTTTAATGCTTCCAACTTTCAAAGCGCTGCACGGCTGGGAAGAGATGCGCACTTTTATCACTGTTGTTCATGTAGACGTAATCATGGATTCATGCAAACGTCATACCTGCTGTATTTTATTTTGTTTGTTTGTATAGTCGCGTGCGGTCGCGCAGTCTTTTTGGTCAGTTCCGATTACCTCCCATTGATGCGAAAACCTATATGACTGTTTTTTGTTATTTTTCTCTCTGTTAATTCACCAGTGGCTATGTAACATGTGTTACAGAATTGCACCGGTGTAAGGGTTAACATTTTATTTTTCACCAAGAGAATATAATTCATTATATGCGGGATAATGTGCGGGGGGGGGGGGGGGGGGGAGGGGTGCAAACAACATTTTCACAAGCACATAACCAACAAAATGACATCGCATGCGCAGCACACAAAGTGCGTAGCACGGGTACCACTAGTTATTATAATTATTATTAAATGCGTCCTAGTGGTGGGACTCTCTTATTCAATACTAAACTCGACTGGACAGATCTGCAGCTGGACAGATATGGTCGCTTACACGGGAGAGATAGTAGCTTGAACTGCCAGACAAATTGTAGCTTCTGTCTTCACGAAACCCTTTGGGACATTTTCTGTCGTATCAATACGAACGAATACAGGATAGTCATTAAATAACACAGGAGTTGTCAGGAGTACTTCGAATGCGAGTGCTCCATATTGACAGATACTGACATCAATGTTAAATAACAGTAGTCTGGACGCAACTCCCAAGCGTCCAAAGTCTAGCTTCGTCATTTCTATGCTTATACGGCTGTAACAACGATTCCAAACACACAGCCGTTCCAATGTAAGGAGCTCCCCCTGGTTGTATGAAATAGGCTACACAGCAAAGACCAAAACATAGATTAGGGGCAATGTTTGTGTTGATCTGACAATTCCGGTCCTTTGGGTGGTTTTTTTTATGTGAAAATACAGGAAAGAAATCGTCAGCCGGTCAGTACTATCGGTTTTTGATAGCCGTTTGACAGATTTTTCGTATCCGTTAAAAACTAATACTACTATACTATACTAGAGTTTGACCCCTTGCCGTGACAAGGTGAATTTTGTTTTAGTGAGATGTATAATTCATGTCTTCTAGAAATACCACTCTTACAAAAACAACCAAATCTGATCGCTGAAGTAGCGTATATCGATTGCTTGCTTACGGCAAAAGTACATGAAGACTAGTACAAGTACACGGTGCAGATCACAGGCAGATCCTGACAGTAAATTAAAAGAGCAAAAGCTGATGCCAGTATCATGTGCCTGTGGCACACATGGTTTGAGTTTACAATAGATGCGTTCGACTGGCTGTTGCTTTGAATTGTGTTATAAATGAAGCTAGTTGTGAATGAATTTATGGCATCTGTAAGACAGCTTGCGTTTTAAAATCCAGAATAGACCCCTTTGACTTTGCGTTGGTGTCAGTACTTGTAGCTAGATGGTGTGTGTGTGTGTATGTGAGAGAATAAGAGAGACAGAGAGAGAGAGAGAAACTTGCTGGTGTAAAAAAAAGTGTGTATGTGTGTGTGTGAGAGAGAGAGAGAGAGAGAGAGAGAGAGAGAGAGAGAGAGAGATTGTTATTGTGTGCGTGTGGGTGTGTGTGTGTGTGCGTGCGTGCATGTGTGCACAAACTTCATGTAACGTAATAGACTGACTTGACATAAAAGCCAAATTGGCATTTCTTAAGACTTTTATTCTTCCATAAGACTTCTGCGGGTCATCCAAGCATGTCAATTAAGTTCAGTACATACATACATTTGTACATGCTATTGTACAGTCAGCCAATGGTACAGTATTTACAACTGTACATAATCAGTATCTTTTACAAGCAAACATTTCACACATATCGAAGGGCAAATTGCAATAAATCAGGTGAATGAAAAAAAAAGTATATCACTCTTGATGCTGAGGTCATTCTTCTTATAAACTCAATGTTCAAAGAACATACATACATTTATGGTTGCACCAAGTATCAACGCCCATCTTCCTGCAACTGATAATTGATCTGCTTTTTCCAAGACAAAACATAACTCACTAATTTAAATCAAATGCTCTGATAGAAGCTGGGAACGTGTCAGGACTGGTTACCGGTACCCAGCCAAGTGCTGACATGTCATAAACAAAACAAGGAAAAAAAGAAAAAGAAAGAAAGAAAAATATCACAAACAAACACTAATATTGTGTTAATTTTTTTTATCAAATGCAGCTAAAAAGGATAACAGGTAAGAAAGAAAAAAATAGAGAACAAACAAAAAATGAAAGAAAAAACAAATTAAATAATTTTGCTTAGCTTTACTTTCTTTCTTTATTTGGTGTTTAACGTCATTTTCAACCACGAAGGTTATATCGCGACGGAACGTCGTTTTCAACCGTTCAAGGTTATATCGCGACGGGGAAAGGGGGGGATGGGATAGAGCCACTTGTTAATTGTTTCTTGTTCACAAAAGCACTAATCAAAAATTGCGCCAGGGGCTTGCAATGTAGTACAATATATGACCTTACTGGGAGAATGCAAGTTTCCAGTACAAAGGACTGAACATTTCTTACATACTGCTTGACTAAAATCTTTACAAACATTGACTATATTCTATACAAGAAACACTTAACAAGGGTAAAAGGAGAAACAGAATCCGTTAGTCGCCTCTTACGACATGCTGGGGAGCATCAGGTAAATTCTTCCCCCAAACCCGCGGGGGGTCTTAGCTTGACTGCACATACAGACACAAACAGAGTTGTCTTTTGTTCATCATCATTCACAGTAAATCCTAAGTGCTTAGCAGCTGACCGATACATGCTGCCTACATCAGATGACAGAAATGTAGGAACACCTTTGGATAGCTCCCTGAACTGTATCATTATGGTAAAAGTAACCAACTTTTCATGCTTAATTTTGTTTTACCCCTCTGTAAATCAATACTCAAGTACTCTGTAAAGACAACAGCAATATGTTTGTGCAGCTTCCTAAACAGTATCATTCCAGTAAAAGAATTTGACTTTGTGGCACAAGAATGGGGGGGGGGGGGGGGGGGGGGGGGGGGGGGGGGGGTGTCATTTAGGGCATTTGCTGTTCAGACTCAGGTCTGTAAAAAGTAGCACTATATACACTAAAAACAGAAAGAAAGGGGGGAACAAGAGAGAAAACACAGGATTTGCTGTCGACTCAGCATAGGTCAAATGTAGGAAGCGTCTGCCTTGTAGTGTACCAGTAACTTTACTGTGTTACCTATTTCTTTTTCATTCTTATCCTAAACAAATGCATTCAAACCACACCATCAATCAAAATATCACAATGCTACCAACAACAACAAAAAACAAAAATGTAAATAAGAAAAAAAGAAAAGAAAAGACGAGCAGAAACTTGGGGAACGAGATACTTCCAGTAACAATAAATTTCATTTCTCATTCACACACTCCTTTTTCTCCAAGCAAGGGATTCTGCTTTTTCTGAATAATCTCCGTCATTCAACATACAAATAGTCTGACATTTGACAGCAAAGACTTGTGAACAGAAGTAACAATGTATGAAAAACGCCTCTGCCAGCTGGCATTCACACTGTTCTCTGTTCAGGCTTTCACATACGACAAGAGCAGCGTCTGTGTTCTCATGTGGGAATGAACACTCGATACACAGCTTTAGCAACACTACTTTCAGCCTTCAGACCCACTCAGAAAGTAAAACATCAGCATATTCACAAAGTGAAAATAAATATTATCACCATCGCATTTGCAACAGTGAAAGTGTTCTTTCTTTCTTTATTTGGTGTTTAACGTCGTTTTCAACCACGAAGGGTTATATCGCGACGGGGAAAGGGGGAAGATGGGACAGAGCCACTTGTCAATTGTTTCTTGTTCACAAAAGCACAAATCAAAAATTTGCTCCAGTGGCTTGCACCGTACAGTAGTACAATATATTACCTTAGTCCTTACTGGGAGAATGCAAGTTTCCAGTACAAAGGACTTAAACACAATGCTTGACTAAAATCTTTACAAAAATTGACCATATTCTATACAAGAAACACTTAACAAGGGTAAAAGGAGAAACAAATCCGTTAGTTGCCTCTTACGACATGCTGGGGAGCATCGGGTAAATTCTTCCCCCTAACCCGCGGGGGGTAGTGAAAGTGTTGACACAAAGCTCATACATTACACCTGAAACATTCGAACCCACCCACCATGCCCTAAAGTGACTGGCATACAAGATGTGTTATGGTTTTTAATACAAATTAAGATTTTAACCACTACAACCCCCCTCATCTGAGCGACCATATTAATGTTTGTTTTACTGTACTCATGCCCAACCAACTCCACCTGTCATAAACGGGTGCCTTCTTTCTGTTTCTCCTCTGCATGGTCAAATATTGCAGTGCGGAACAAACCATGCACACATGTCCATAAGTGGAATTTTGAACTTTGTGGCATTTGTGTTTCATATCTAAAACATGTTTTTCTCTTTTTTGTGTACTTTTTTAAAGCTGTATCCTAGCCTTTAGATTTTTCCATTTTTTGTTTGATGATTCACATAGCTATAGGTACTTTACCGCCGCATTTCAGTTTCATATCAAGTACATGTTTTTCTGGTTTTTTAAAACTTTTTTAAAGCTGTGTCCTAGCCTTTAGATTTTTCCATTCTTAGTTTGATGATTCACATAGCTATAGGTACTTTACCGCTCAATGTGCTGAGTGATCTGGACAAGTCCTTTTTTTTTATTTTTATTTTTTTACAAAAGTCAACAGCTGAGTCATTCAAAGTACACCCAACAAATGGTTGTGTGATGCGTCTCAAGCGTGTTGGCGTTGACATACATGTGCTTAAGTGTCGCATCCGCTTTCAGCCTTCATCGCTGGCTAGCCAAAGCTGCATGCAGCACCGGTCGAAAAGAGAGCAGCCATCCGCGTAGGTCTCTTCTGCCGGTTAGCCTCTCACCAACAAGTCCTATGCATTGCCTCCACGTGGCGTTGGGTGGAAACTGGGAGCCCTATGCTCCCAGGCTAAAATGCAAGGGCGCGGAGGAGATTTTCCCCGTACGTGCGGTACGCAGGCCCACCCATGTGTGGATACGCCCTGGTGCCCATGAAACAAATCCCCAGGTATGGGTGAAATACCAAGACTAGACATCCCAACGGCGGAACTGGCGGAAGAGGAGAGTGAACTCCCAACGGTAGCGAAGGCGGAAGAGGACGTCTAGTCACCCATCCCAACGGCCAGACAGGCGGACGAGGAGCTTGCTCCCAACGGCTGGCTGGGCGGACGAGGATGCCCCATGTTACTGCTGCTTCCACAAGCGCTGGGTAGGAACGACTCGTTAGCCAAGGTAGGCAGCATTCCTAGGAGAAGGAAAACTCTGAAGACAAACCTGGGGGGTTGGACCCATTAGCTGAAACCCCCATGTCACCCCCATGTCACATCCAACTTGCTAGGGGAACACATCCGGCAGAGGTGGCAACAGGACAGATATGCCCACAACCTGGCACCGAAGGCGAATACAACAGCAGACTGGACAGCTCAGGGCGTCAGCATGGATGCGGAAGATGCGACGGCCATCCAGAAAACGGGTAGATTGAACTCAGCAGCCCGGTAAAGCAATCAATCTAGGAGAGCGAACACTCTGATATAAAAACAAGCTGAAGTCGGATGTGCTGGGCCTGACTTGTCAGGCGCGTAACGGCAGCACAACGCATCTACGCTCACATGACAGACAAGCGAACGACGAAGAAGAAGAAGAATTCAAAGTACCATTCATAATTCATGTAGCACTAAGTGAGTTTGTTTTTCTGAAGAATGCATAACAGAAAACCAGCATAAGCTGCAATAAATTATCTGCATACAATAGTCTACAAATCATGGCACTGCCGACTAGGGACTGTTAGAAATGCACTTTCTTTCTTTATTTGGTGTTTAACGTCGTTTTCAACCACGAAGGTTATATCGCGACGGGGAAAGGGGGGAGAGCCACTTGTTAATTGTTTCTTGTTCACAAAAGCACTAATCAAAAATTTGCCCCAGGGGCTTGCAACGTAGTACAATATATTACCTTACTGGGAGAATGCAAGTTTCCAGTTCAAAGGACTTAACATTTCTTACATACTGCTTGACTAAAATCTTTACAAACATTGACTATATTCTATACAAGAAAGACTTAACAAGGGTAAAAAGAGAAACAGAATCCGTTAATTGCCTCTTACGACATGCTGGGGAGCATCGGGTAAATTCTTCCCCCTAACCCGCGGGGGGATAGAAATGCACTGAAAATTTTAGTAAAAAAGAAAGCTGAGACCTCTTTAATACTTTTATCAGTAAAACATAGTGTGATTCAAAAGACAATGTTGAAAATAACTCAGAATTTTTATGTGCTGTGGAAGAGTTATATTCCTTTTATAATTAAGATACAGCGAGATGTAAACCCGCCAATGACTTTAATTTTACGGAATGAAACTCTTTTAAAGCGTACAAAAAACGTAATGGAGTGGTTTTCGGAAACATCTATTTTGCCTATACAGATTGGGGAAAAAACCCAGCTCTTTCTACCCTGAATCATTCACAGCTGTTTCTCGCATCACAAAAAAAAAAAAGAAGAAGCTATTACCACTAATCAAGAAATTAAAATGACAAAACAAGAGTGACAAAACCAGTGTTCCTACCCTAAACCCTGTCCTTAAGTGGGCGAAGACGACTACGCAAAGTATACTTTACGAAGCTGGCCGCACGGCGCTTTAGCACTGAATTTCGTTAAAAGACTTCGCGAAGTCGACTTCGGGCTCAATTAACGACCGCCACATTAAGCAGAGGGACCAGAGCTGTGTGGTAAAGAGCACATTTCACAGGCAGCAAGGCCAGGTTCGTTAAGAAAGGTACAATGGTTGCACGTCCACATGGCGCCAGACGTTCCCCCGCCGCTAATTGGAGGTAGCGGTGCCGCCCCTGGACCGACGTAGGCCTGTCGTGACGCTGTTGGTGATGGTGCTGGTGGAAAAGAATTGAAAACAAGATCAGTGATGTGATATTTTCTAGCCTGTCAAAGTTACAGTGGAAGCCTCCTTTAAGAACTAAAAAAAAAAAAGTTGCGAAAATCAGGTCTTTAATTGTTTAAAAAGAGGGAGTCTAAAATTGGGGTAAATTTACAGAAATTATGAAGAGAACATGTGAGAAAAACAGGGTTTTAAAAGGGAGGGAGTCTGAAAGTGGGGGTCTTACAATGGGGGGTTCCACTGTACATGAGATCAATTATTTTTTCTTATTTATTATGTTTCTTGTTCCCGGGAATTTCATTTTCAATAACATATGGGCTGAAATCTCTGAAGAGCTGCTATTTTTTTTCTTTGCAGACCACATGTGCACATAAGTATTTTTGCATTTTGTCTTTGGTGAACAAGGAAAGCCTGAACACTGACAAAAAATTCACACACACCCCACCTCTACGCCAACATAAAAAAAGAATATGCGAATAGATGTTTGGAAATGTGTATGGGTTATGAAAGATTTAATAGTCTAGCTTCTATTGAGACAAACTTTCCCACATGACATTATAGGCCAGTCACTAGCGAGGGGTGTGTGGGAAACACATGGACAAGGAGCATGTGTAGAAAGCTTGCCTCAATAAAAGCAAGAGTATTCATTCTTTTACAACCCATAAAAAAACAACAGTTATTTCCGGATTTGATCAATTTCTGACACATCCAAGAACGTGACCTGTGATAACTCACCATGTGCGGACATCATCTCTTCCACTGTGGCCCATTCCTCCGTCTTCTTGAACTGATGTGCCGTCTCCTCATCCTGGTTCTTCACTGCATCCAACAGCAAACCCAGCTTCTCCTGGTATGAAGATCATTCACATCAGACATTTCAAAAACACTCACCCACAAAAACAAAACACAAAAAATGCTTACAGACGACAGATTCAGACAGCTAGTTTGCTGAACAAGTGGCTTACCCCTAATCTTACCCTGTCCTAAATTTTCATTTCATTTTAATTACTTTATTCCCTTGCTGGTCGCTTCCTCCCAGTGGAAAGCTAGCAGCAACAAGAGCTGCTCTACTCAGGTGTGTGCATGTCTATGTGTAATCAGCAACATGCACTTCTTGCACAATGACTGAGGGTTTTCAAACTACCATATTTGTTGACTCAGGGTTGGGACATGGAGATCGTCTCTAAATATTACATGAAGTTGATTCATGTCCGTATCAGCCTGGATTCGAACTTGTAACTAGAGGTTAATAAGTCCAGCGCTCTTTTCTAAAACTGAACTACCAGTACCAGACCCAAATTTGAACGTGCCGTTTACGTCTATCTTTATCCTTAAACAGTCAACAAACAGAGCTAAACCATGACATTATTTACAGAGCTAAACCATGACATTATTTACAGAGCTAAACCATGACATTATTTACAGAGCTAAACCATGACATTATTTACAGCGCTAACCCCTTCTGCTAAAGCCATGTAGCAAACGATGCTGCTCTGGTAACTAGAACTAGCAACCCTCTTCTTTGGTCATGGGCTGAAACTCCCACAATCCATCACGTGCATGACCGCTTTTTACCCCGCCATTTTGGCAGCAATATGCCGCTTTCGGGGGAATGCAACCCTCAAACTTAGTGGCCACTCTTCCCCCCCCCAGGAGAGCCACTGGCTGCATGACATGTCACTTGACTGCCAGCTTCTGTAGTAAGGTCTTCTTACCATTTAATCAACTAGAAGAGCATACGATAAAGAGTTCTTAGCAGAGCACAACAGACAGTGGGTTCTGGAAAGCAAAAGATAAAAAAAATTAAAAAAGATAAAAGATAAAGAATTAAAACAGGATCATCAACAAACAAACAACTACAAGAACAACAAGTACTTTTTGTGAAAAACAATACTGACCCTGACAGGTATGATTTCTGATGTGGAGAGGAAGACCAGCAGGTGAAAATCTGAGATGGCTACCAAAAACTGGTTGGGACTAAACTGCTCCATGTACTGTACCAAGGAATTGAAATCCTGCAACAAAATCACGTTACACAAAATTGAACAGTAATTGGACCGTGATTTGGAGATTAGAAGTTAGAAGTAAAGTCAGAAGAAAAACATCATCATAACCACACACAGAGACAGCAAGCCAACAAGGGATAAGTTATTTAACCTTCACCGTGCTTCCTGGGTCGTGGACAACCCAGAGCCTCACAAGTGTCTGTATCTCTGTGTGTCGAACTATTGTGAGTTTTGGATTGTAATCCTCAAACACCACAGAACCTTCCTATCGACCAACATTTAAAAGATTATCTTTGTAAACAAACAAATAAACAATGACATCATTTGAACTACACAGTCCGGGTGTTGTGGGTCATGGACGACCCATATGGAATTAAAGAAGGTATTTTACGGTGTTTATCCCTATTCGGACGGCGTGGGTCGTATACGACCCATACTTTTTACGTTGAATCCTTCTTTACGAACGACCCACATCCTCCGGACTGTGTAATCCAAAGCGTGATCCGTTGAAGGTTAAAGCTCTCTTGTCTGACAACAGTACATCCTGAACTTCATCCGTCAAACCATCTCCTCTCCCATTTGTACTTGTTGCATGCTGAGAGTCTTAGCAATCATACACTAAAACTGAATCTAAAATGGCATCTTTAACAAAGTATAACAAGAGCAAGATCATGCCTTCAATAAGTCCAAATCGCAAAATCTAGCAACGTTCATCCACTATTGTAAGTTTTACCTTTTGCTTTAAAAAAAAAAATGTTGCCATGATTTTATGTGTGTGAATACAAACAAAATGTTGTTTCAACCAAACGTACCTGAGTTTCTCCCAGGTGTTCTCTGTTCTCTGCGGGGAAGGTCTGCCTGCCTTCTCCTGACTTGAAGCTGTACTCGAAGTCTGAGGGGAAGGCTGCAGGCATGTCCACCAAGAGGTATTCCACAGGTAAGGGCCGCGCCAGGTGGGTCACCTCGTTACCATAACTGTCTTTGCCCTGCAAAATCATATGAACTAAATGGACACTTCTGAAACATCTCCTCATATGTGTGCACGGTAATTCTTCGATTGGGTGTTAGAAGTGAAGGAAAACATTATAATAGCAACAAACACAGACAGCATGCCACACAAATAGGAACAAATCGTCGGTGAAATCGTGAGACCTTGGCGCCAAGAGTCACTTACGAGGTCGCACGATTTCACCGACGAAATACAGAATGTTTAAGCTTTCAACTTACCCAAATGGCACGAATAATGTACTTCCAACAAACTCATGTAAGAGAGGGTGCTTATGTTCATTTTGTATACCATAAAATTGTTTCATGAGATGTCAACATGCTGTGAGGGCATCAAGCACCGACCTCAAGAATGTCAGAGCAGTCTCACTATCCACACCCATCATTCACATACCTACAGCATCCCCAACTAAACCACCACCACAGCTACTACAAAACCGACAACCAATAGACCTTCTATGCTGACAATTCTTTCACTAACTCCAAAATAAGATAAGATAAGATATCCTAATCCTATGGCAAGGCAAGGCAAGACAAGACAAGACTAATGCTCACAAGACAAGTTTAATGCTCACAAGACAAGTTTAATGCTCACAGGACAAGACAAGACAAGTTTAATGCTCACAAGACAAAACAAGACAAGTTTAATGCTCATTTTCATTGCGCATAAAAATTGATTTTTTTTCTTTGGGCACCACATGGCATTACTTTTGAGCCTCTTACCTTGTAGAATACATCGGGGATGTACTGCTCGTTGCTTGACTCCTTGACGTATCCCAGCTCGGGGACGTCTTTGGTGGGTATGAGGCAGTCGTCTTTGACCAGGGCCATGCACTGGTTGGACACCTGGTAGCCCTCGAAGTGGATCTGGTTGTTGTTGTCGCCTGTAGGTTAGCAAAACATAACATTGCACACTTCTCACACATTGCTTACATGGGGTCGTTTTTATTAGAAATATATTTGTATGTCTGACCAGTTTTCAAATTTTTCTTTCGGACTACATGTAGTTAACTTCTGGTATTAGGCGATTTTTGGAAATAACTCTGTCACTGTCAGGATTTTCAGCGTTAGTTGTTCGTCCCGGTTGCAAGATAATGCCGATCGGGAACGTGCGAACATGCTCAGCCTCGTTCTGAAAAGCTTGGCTGAGTAAATGGGGCTGTTACTCTTCCAGACTGTTGAAAATCCTGACAGAGTTATTTATGAAAATCGTCTATTACCAGTCCGACACAAAACTGAAAATTGGTCAGACATACAAGTGCACAGTTCACCTGACAGATTTTGGCTTTTTAAAAATATGTTGTGATTACTATCGGCTGTATCTTGCTTTGGCTGCTTGCTGTACCAAATTGAATTATTTTCTGTGAGAATGGGGAGTCGTATTTGATAGCAAATACCAGTTTGCAAGATGGTTAGGGCCATTACTGCATGAACATGAAAAGATTCATACTCATTACACAGCGAACGACAAGAAGAAAGATACTCATTAGGCCAAAAAAAAAAAAATGCTTTGGTTACGGTTTCCCGACCGACCCTAACTTTTTGGGCCGACCCTAAACTTTTTTTTTGGTCCTAAAGCTAATAATAAAATGAACCAAACACATACATACACACAAAAAAAACCCACACACACACACAAACCCACCGAAAACGACAACACCACGGCACAGAGAAAACATCAATCGCCGGCGAGGAGACAACAACAAGCCCGACAAGGGACACCACTCCGCTTTTTACAACTCCCATATCCAAGGGAAGTCAGTCTCGTGCGTTCGTTCGTTGCGCGAACGTAAAAAGATGTCGTCTGCATTTGCAATCGTATTCGGAAAGTGCGTTCATATCGAACAAACACGACTGATAAGTCGGTACTCGAAGAGTGCAACCTTGGTGGACATTTTTCATGATTTTCATCCAACTTTGGACGGCAAACTGTTCGGGATAAAATGTGTTGGGTCGACGAAAATAAGTGCCGAGCCCGAAGACTCTTTCGAACTGGACTTTGGCATGACTCTCGAAAACTTGGAAAGTTTCCACATCAAATCACTTCACTTCAAGTGTGTTCGTTTGACTCCTGATGGCAGTGAAGCGGACGAATACACCAATATGAAAATACCTCGAATATCCTGCATACACAAATATTTTTATCATTTCAAGAGGGACCAACCAACAAAAAAAACCCAAAAAAACCCAAAAAAAGTTTAATCGACCTACCTACCCTATTTTTTTTGGCCATGAAACCGTAACCAAAGCATTTTTTTTTTTTGGCCTTACACAGTTTTTAGTATGGGAAGACCGTTCCCTACTAATAGTTTCACACACTAAAAGCTGACACGAAAGCAGCACATAAAAGTGCTGTTACTGCACACACACATGTTGGTGTGTGTGTGTGTGTGTGTGTGTGTGTGTGTGTGTGTGTGTGTGTGTGTGTGTGTGTGTGTGTGTGTGTGTGTGTGTGTGTGTGTGTGTGTGTGTGTGTGTGTGTGTGTGTGCGCGCGTGCATGTGTGTGTGTGTGTGTGCGCGCGCGCAAGTTGTGCAAGGGACATAACCCTTCCATAAAGGGCTCACCCACAAAAACTAAGTGTTGAAGATGATGAAAAATAGTTTGGGAATTCTTTTCTTGAAGTAAGCAGTAAAGTGTTCAAGTTTTCATTAACTCCATACTTAATTATACTGATAAAACCTATTAGAGAACAGATTTAATGTACCTCAATATAAGGCCAAATTAAGACAGTCCGATCTGATTCATGACCGAACCATTTGCGCTGGGTCAACAACCTGACAACCTGACAACACGTTTGGGACAAGTTAACTCTCCCCCCAAGGTATGACTTTCAACTCTTCAAATACAAAAGTAGCGATCGGCCGAAGCAAAACTGGGTGCAACCCAACTTTGGTGGTTAACAAGCCGCAGAGTCTGATTTTTTGAAAACATGACAAATCTCAATTACAACCAATCCAACCCCGCGCCTGCGTACCGCCCAATTGGGTGGCACCCAGTTTTGCCTCGTGCACCTCAGTCCAGGAGTTGAGACCAGCCTGCAAGCTCTCAGTTCAGCATCAGCATACCTGTAGCGATGACTGTAACGAACTTGGAGCCAAAATGTCCCTCTGGCGACAACTTGCATGGGTTGGGGTATTTATTCTGGAAGTCTGCTGCCATTATGCACTCCTCTGCACTCAGAAAATGTGAATCCTGAAACAAGAAACACACCAATACTGTTGTAGTCTTATCCACAATACTGTTGTAGTTTTATCCAAAATACTGTTGTAGTCTTATCCACAATACTGTTGTAGTTTTATCCAAAATACTATGTAGTTCTATCCAACATTATGCACTCCTCTGCACTCAGAAAATATGAATCCTGAAACAAGCAACACATCAATACTGTTGTAGTTTTATCCAAAATACTGTGTAGTTTCATCCAATTACAGTCCTCTGGATGAAAGTTGTGCATACTGTCCTTAGTGATATAATATCAATGTAATAAACGTACAATGTAAAACGTCAACGTTTTTGCCTGTTTGCTGAGTTCTACTTCGTCTCAAACATTTTTAAGGTTTAGTTTCTTGAAAAAAATACGTTAAAGTTCAGACATTTCCAAAGTTTTGCAGCCCTGTCTATAACAAAGAAACTAGATTACGTTAAAATGATGTTCATAATTAGTCTTTTTTACTGTGCAAATGGGTGACCAAGCTCAGTCCGATCAACCTACCAGTAGTATTTTATAGAACAGCACTCACTATGTTTCCTCTGAAGTTTTTGACGGTTCCTTTGGAGAGGTCTTCAGCGACGAGGTCTGTGAAGATCCATCCCACAGGCCTCAGCCCCAGTCGCTTAGCAACCTCTGACACCTGCTTCTCCTTGGGGTCTGGCAACAACTCTATTCTGTTGGGGGCGTTGCTCTGGAGAAAAAACATACATGAACCGAGGAATAAATGAACGCATCTAAATAAATGTATTGCTGTTAGCCTGACTATTCACATTAAACAAAAGTATAGCCTTGAATATTCAAGGGCTAAGAGTAAGACCCATATGGGATTTAAAACCTCTTGCTGAATTTGTTAGTAAGCAGGTGGGGATGTAACTCAGTCGGTAGCGCGCTGGATTTGTATCCAGTTGGCCGCTGTCAGCGTGAGTTCGTCCCCACGTTCGGCGAGAGATTTATTTCTCAGAGTCAACTTTGTGTGCAGACTCTCCTCGGTGTCCGAACACCCCCGTGTGTACACGCAAGCACAAGACCAAGTGCGCACGAGAAAAGATCCTGTAATCCATGTCAGAGTTCGGTGGGTTATAGAAACACGAAAATACCCAGCATGCTTCCTCCGAGCGTATGGCTGCCTAAATGGCAGGGTAAAAAACGGTCATACACGTAAAATTCCACTCGTGCAAAAAACACGAGTGTACGTGGGAGTTTCAGCCCACGAACGCAGAAGAAGAAGAAGAAGTTAGTAAGCGTTCAAAAAGAAAACTATATGATAATTTGTAAAAAGACAGATGGAGAGAAGAAAGAAAGAAATTCAGTCTGAAAACTGCCTCAACATGGAGCAAAATGCCTAAATTGAGGCTTCAGGCATAGTTGCTTGCACCCATGCAAGGAGAATCTTTTGTTCCTTTGGAACACGGAACAAAGAAAGCATTATGGAGTAAAAAAAAAGCACAAATAACACCAAAAAAAACCACCCACACATTCAAGGTGTTAACGCTTTGTATAAATTCCTCCAAAAACAATCTCCAACAACCTACAGTTGTGTCTATCACATACAAGATATTCATGCTTCAGTCAAATTTCTCTAACAATAATCTTCAACAGCAATACCTGTGGTGGTTCATAGATGGCTGCTATAGTGGCTTTAATGCCCAGGGGAAAATCTTTGTGTGGCTCGTAGCGACCGTACATGATGCCTATTCGCTGGTTGCCAGTCCGACGCCAGTAGTTCAGGAAGCGGTCAGCCACCATGGGGTTTTCAAACATGATGTAGTCCACGTGGCGATAAGTCTGCAAGTTAAAAAAAGTTTGGTGGTTTATAGAAACACAAAAATACCAATCACGCACCTCCTGAAATCGGAGTATGGCTTCCTAAATGGTATGAAAAAAACACCACCATTAATGCACGTAAAATAACTCAGTTGTGCAAAATCAAAAGTGTACGTGGTAGTTTCAGCCCATTAAATAATGCAGAAGAAGAAGTTTTGAGATTTCAAACCAATCCCACCCAGCGCTTGAGTCTCATCCAGTTGGGCACTTTCTTTGCACCACTCCAGTATAACAAAAACACACTACAAGAGAAGAAAGCATTTAAAGGCAACACTTCCGGGGGAGGTAAAGAACAGCAATTCAGAGAAAATGATATGATCACAAAACAAACCAAAGAATCACCGATTCATGCGCATGATAGCGTGACATGCATCACATCATAACAGACACGGCAAGACAAAATTATAAACATATTGCTCCACCTCCTTTTCTAGCTGTATCATACCTGCTTGTCTACACACACTTTCACTCTTCTTGTTGCTTGTTTTCCATCCCTAATAATTGACTCTCAGCTACACTAACACCGTAGACTTGTTGCTTGTTTTCCATCCCTAATAATTGACTCTCAGCTACACTAACACCGTAGGCTGGTTGCTTGTTTTCCATCCCTAATAATTGACTCTCAGCTACACTAACACCGTAGGCTTGTTTGTTTTCCATCCCTAATAATTGACTCTCAGCTACACTAACACCGTAGACTTGTTGCTTGTTTTCCATCCCTAATAATTGACTCTCAGCTACACTAACACCGTAGGCTGGTTGCTTGTTTTCCATCCCTAATAATTGACTCTCAGCTACACTAACACCGTAGGCTTGTTTGTTTTCCATCCCTAATAATTGACTCTCAGCTACACTAACACCGTAGGCTTGTTTGTTTTCCATCCCTAATAATTGACTCTCAGCTACACTAACAACGTAGGCTTGTTTGTTTTCCATCCCAAATAACTGACTCTCAGCTACACTAACACCGTAGGCTTGTTGTTTGTTTTTCATCCCTAATAATTGACTCGCAGCTACACTAACACCGTAGGCTTGTTGCTTGTTTTCCATCCCTAATAATTGACTCTCAGCTACACTAACACCGTAGACTTGTTGCTTGTTTTCCATCCCTAATAATTGACTCTCAGCTACACTAACACCGTAGGCTTGTTTGTTTTTCATCCCTAATAATTGACTCTCAGCTACACTAACACCGTAGGCTTGTTGCTTGTTTTCCATCCCTAATAATTGACTCTCAGCTACACTAACACCGTAGACTTGTTGCTTGTTTTCCATCCCTAATAATTGACTCTCAGCTACACTAACACCGTAGGCTGGTTGCTTGTTTTCCATCCCTAATAATTGACTCTCAGCTACACTAACACCGTAGGCTTGTTGCTTGTTTTCATATTTATAAATGTGTGTACATTTTATGGACAAGAAAATGCAAATAAAACATTGTTTAAACCAAAATCCCACACCGAATGTTCCATTTTGTGTAAAGTACAGACTATAAACACCCACCTGTCTGTTGAGAGTGACAGCGTTGGGTTGACACTTGGTACATATACCCCCTGGCCACGGGGGATGCTCCTTACACCCTGGTTTAATTTTGCACGAAATGTTCTCCAAGTTCACAAATTTTCCTCTAAAACACAAATCAGAAAAGAAAAATTACACCACGCAACAAAAATATGCCAGGGTGAAAAACTCATAACTACCAAGTAGACATTGTATCCTTGGCACAAAGGGTCAAAAATCCAAAAAATAAGGCCTTAAGGAAATAAGGCCTTATTTCTGGAAATAAGCCCTTATTTCCAACAAATAAGGCCTTATTTCCAAATCAAGGCCTTATTTCCTTAACACTTTCGCGACGGGACACTGATAAATCAGTACCAGCGCTGACACGCCCATGGTTTGTTTGTTTGTTTGTTTATTTGTTGCTTAACGTCCAGCCGACTACGCAGAGCCATATCAGGACGAGGAAGGGGGGGATGAAGGGGGCCACTTGTCAAGCGATTCCTGTTTACAAATGCACTAACCCATTACTTGTGTCCCAGCAGGCTTTAGTAAAACTAAATTAATACCTACTGGAAGATTACCAGTTTCCAGTATGTTAAAATAGGCTTAACCTATCTACTGCTGGACTTACATCAGAACACTAACAGATTAAACTATACATGAATCGCGAGACAAGCGGCAAGAGAAGAGATTTTTGGAAAAAATACAGGTGAATGAGCAAGAAGGCAGAAAAAAGAAAAGAATTCATGAAGAAAAAGAGAGCATGACAGGAAAGAGGAACCAAAAATCTACCTAACAGCAAACTAGAAAGCTCCTGCGGTTCCAAAAACAGGAGGGGCCTTTAATTTCATAACCGCAGTGCCCCACTGCGGGAACACGCCCATGGACGGGACGCGCATTTTTCAGTACCAGCCATAGAGGGTACACGACTCGTGATTGCTTCCCGGCTTTTGAAGCTTGCAAATAAATTGAGTTGTTTCCCTTGATACACTTGGCGTCCCCTTCTGCCATTTGCAAATCCGCCTGATTTGTGTGCGTTTTTGAGGAAAAAAAATGAATCAAAGGCGAGCCTTGTCTCGGGAGGAGATTCTCCGGATGTTGGACCTAGAGGATCCCGTAGAGCATGATTCGGACGTATCGTTTTCGCCTCACGAAAGCGATACAAGCAGTGAAAGTGAGGAAGAAACAGTCCCGTTGTTGCTAGTACGAGTCGGCAAACTACACGTGGTTGGCGGTGATACTGCTAGACGAACACGTATCTCGGAATCGTGCAGGAGCTATGGGGGCGTGGCAGCACTGATAACAATGGATGGCTGGAGCCTTCAAATCCTTTTGGAATTGTTCATAGGTGTACAGTTGGTACTTTGTTGTGAAAATGTGACTTATATTCAATATGGATTACCTAGACATCATTTGGTGAGTGTTAGATCTACAGTTTTGTTTCATTTGAGTCAGGATGCTGTGAGTGAATGCGTGATTTGCTTGTTTTTTTCTTTGTACTGTCTCCTTATTTCTGTGTACAATGTTAACAATATTTCAGCTAATTCATAGGTTTTACACCTTGTTTGGTTATAACATTATTTATAATACTTTCTGTTAAAAAATAACTTTTAAAAAAAGCAGTAGAAAATAAAACACACACAAAAAAACGTTAAAAAACACAAATTATCCCCCTTTCACCCCCCTTTCACCCCCCTTTGCTAAAACAAATCGCGTGACAAACTTATAAATAGCACGACTGAACTGGGCATCCATTTTTGAATTAGTACACAAAATTTGGTGGTGATTGGACTTAATTCAAGCTTGCTAGACAGATTTCTTTACAGTTACTGATTTTTGGGAAGTTTCTTGGTGGCAAGCTTGGGCAGGCAGGACGTAAACGCCGTGGCAGTGCTAGTCACAATAGTGTTAAGGCCTTAAAAAAATATGGGCTTAACAAAATAAGCCTTAGGAGAAATAAGGCCTTAGGAGAAATAAGGCCTTATTTCTGTAAGGCCTTAATAAAAATAAGGGCACAAAAAATAAGGGCTTAAAAAAATAAGACCTTATTTATTGGACCAATCATGAAGCTGAATAGAGGCCAACACACATCAGGCATGGGAATTGAAAATTGTAAAAAAAGGCTGAAAATTTATAACTGAAGACGCGAAGTGTCAAGTCGACGGCGCCTTACTAGGGAGGTGGGTCTGGGGGCATGCCCCCTCGGAAAAATGTTTCTCCAAAGAACCCAGATGGTGCAATCTGGTGTCATCTGAGCTCCAAGTTTGCCATTAAATTGTGTTTTTAGAATCAGAGTTTTTAGTACAAAAATGTACCAATTTTTGCTTTTTTGAAGAAAAATATATATACATGTATTATATGGTTTAAATTTGTTACAAAATTGATCTGTTGAGACAAACAGGAAAATGTAACTTGTGCAATCTGGTTTACTTTCAAACATAAAAGTTCAAGTAACTGAGGCGGGCGGTAGCAGTGCGTGAAAAGTACGGAAAGTTTTCGCGGGCTTTTGCGCAATGGCCAAAGTAACCGGTGCTTTTTTTGTGTGCCTCCCCCCTTTATTTTTTCGGCGCACACTTTTGCATTTTTGGCGGAACAAAAAAAAAATTCGGCGGAAATCCGCCGTTTGGCGGACAATTCCCATGCCTGACACATACCTCTGTCGAAAATCGTCATCTTCTGGCCTGAATGCAACTCCGTGCCGCAAATCAACCAGGGAAAGAGCCGTTTCACGAAAGCGTGAAGCCATGCTGTGCCCGCTCGATGTTATGACGGATGTTTTGAACGAGAGCCGAGTTTGTGCGCGCTTTCCAATGTCCGGATGCGCAGAAAAATAAGGGCTTATTTTTTTAAGGGCTTATTTTTTTAAGGTCATAACAGAAATAAGGCCTTATTTCAGTAAGGCCTTAACAGAATTAAGGCCTTATTTCATTATGCCCTTATTTCCTTATGGCTGTAATATTTAATTATGGAAAATAAGGCCTTATTTTAGAAATAAGGGCTTAATTCCAAAAATAATGGCTTATTTCCAGAAATAAGGCCTTATTTTTTGGATTTTTGACCCTTTGTGCCAAGGATAACATTGCAACAAACTGAACACACATTTTTATTTCAGCTAACTGAATAATTACCAACTGAAATTGCCTGGTTACCAACTGAAATGAGTTCCATATTTGTAGGCCCACAAGAAATATGAATTTTGCTCCAGACCGACTCATGTGCCTTTTTCATTGCATGCCCTTTTCTTTTACTGAATTTAGTATCACAGAGACCATTTTAAATCAACTCGACCAACCTGAGCTATCGCACATAAAAACTAAAAACAAGGTATACAGCAACATTTTATTGTGTAGAAACTGAACCCATTCATCGAAAGTAGTAATGAAAGTGCTAGAGTGAGCATACCTCTCTGTATGAGACTATGTGATATATTTACTGTGACATCTAAAATGAGACCGAGTTTTAATTTTGTCTACAAAATTAAGGCCTAATGTACTCAGACCTGGGAACCCCTGTTTTGCACTTATAGTATTCTGAAACATGCTTCACACGCGTCCGCCACATCGTTAATTAAGTTTACCTATACAGTCGAGATCGCTTTACACGAAATGAAAGGGACCAATATTTTTTTTCGAGTTAACGTTTTTTCGCGATAACGAAAATGATCAAACTGATCACTTTTTTAAAAAAAAAGCAAGATAAAGAAGATAAAACAGTGCCATACCCTAAAAACAAGAAGGGCAAAGCCCATACGACTCACATGCTTGACCTTGACCTTTACATGACCTTGACCTTCAGGGTCAAGGTCAAATAACTAAACCTAGCAATGACATCATACACTAAGAACTGCTTTACACATTTTTCCTACCAAAATACATGTGACCTTGACCCAAGGTCAAGGTCATCCAAGGTCATGCAACACAAAGCTGTTAATTCAAGACATAGGAAGTACAATGGTGCTTATTGGCTCTTTCTACCATGAGATATGGTCACTTTTAGTGGTTCACTACCTTATTTTGGTCACATTTCATAAGGGTCAAAGTGACCTTGACCTTGATCATATGTGACCAAATGTGTCTCATGATGAAAGCATAACATGTGCCCCACATAATTTTTAAGTTTGAAACAGTTATCTTCCATAGTTCAGGGTCAAGGTCACTTCAAAATATGTATACAATCCAACTTTAAAGGACCCTTGCGACCTTGACCTTGAAGCAAGGTCAACCAAACTGGTGTCCAAAGATAGGGCTTACATTGCCCTGTATAGCATACATAGCTAAGGTTGCCATTCTCGATAACTTCAGAAAAAAATGCGAAAATGTGAAAAATGGTCGTTTTTAAGACAACAATTACGGCCCCTGTGACCTTGAACTTGAAGTGAGGTCAAGTTGCCGCACATGTTTTTTGAGATCTTGTAACCATACACCATCAGGCCACATCAGGTGTTGATAGACTTAATAGTGTCCAAGAAATATCCAACGTTAAAGTTTTCCGGACGGACGCCGGGACGGACGGACGGACGGACGACTCGGGTGAGTACATAGACTCACTTTTGCTTCGCATGTGAGTCAAAAAGCCTCTGTAGTGCGCGGCGGACGAAGTACACGGTTCAGTCAGAGTCGGCAGTTTTGTCGTCTGCTACAGTTCATTATTTTGTTGTACACTTTAATTCCCCACACAAAAGATTAAAATCCATTGCAGTGTTTAAAATCCATTGCAGTGTTTATGAATTCACACAGGATGAAAGAAATCCGTCAACTTCAACTGTTTGACAGGCTCACTGCACTTTCCGACGAACCGTTCAATTCTTGTGTACATTTAAAACAAATCCTTTTTTCAATTTTTACTGACAAAAACTGTAATCATGTGTCAAAATACTGGATCGGCTTCAAGATGGGCTTGTGAATAAAAGTAGTCTAGGAATATTTCTCGTCGTATTTTTTCCCCACTGACCGTACTGATCGTTTTCTCGACAATCATGCGTACAGAATACGTCGAAATCGTATGGGTTCCCAGGTCTGTGTACTGTATTGCCCTGCAGGCCATAAACTGTGTTGACCAAAAATCCACTTACCTGTCGACACCTCCTGTGAGCTTTCTGATGTAGGAATGAAAAGATAAGAACTTGATAGGCGGATCACAGCTCTTCAGGAATTGTTCATCATATGGCTGAAAATAAAAATAAGCACAATGACACACACAAATTCTGATTGTTACTCATTAGCCTGCTTTTGAAAGAGACTGATTACTGTTTCAACTGCATTCTATTTTCAAGCACGTTAATATTTTTGCTGTGAAAAATTATCAAAACCGACAAAAGAAAATGTGTTAGAACAGTAATAGATGGCAGCTCTACCTATTAGATCCTGTGTGAACAGATAAAACATCTCCGCTTGAATAAAATTCAGTTCACCAATCTCACTGTGTCTGAAACACAAAACAATGGTACACACTAAACAAATCTACCTCATATTAGACGATTTTCAGAAATAACTCTGTTGGGTTTGCATAGGTTCTGAAAGAGTGAGTAAAGTTTGTCTGTGCAAATGCACTCACTCTTTTTCTTCTTCTTCTTCGTTCATGGACTCAGACTCCCACGTTCACTCATGTTTTTAGCACGAGTGGATTTGTACGTGTATTGCCGTTTTTACCCCGCCATTCGGGCAGCATACGCCCGATTTCGGGGGAGGCATGCTGGGTATTTTCGCGTTTTTATAACCCACTGAACTCTGACATGGATTACAGGATCTTTTCCGTGCGCACTTGGTCTTGTGCTTGCGTGTACACACGAAGGGGGTTAAGTCACTAGCAGGTCTGCACATAAGTTGACCTGTGAGATCGGAAAAATCTCCACTCTTAACCCACCAGGCGGCAGCGACCGGGATTCCAACTCACGACCTCACTCTTTCACAACCCGTACAACCCTGACATGACAGAGTTATTTTCACAATTCCTCTATTCAGGCAAGTAAAAAACAAGTCGCGTAAGGCGAAAATACAACATTTAGTCAAGCTGTCGAACTCACAGAATGAAACTGAGCGCAATGCAATTTTTCAGCAAGACCGTATACTCCAGGCATGGGAATTGAAATTTGTAAAAAAGGCTGAAAATTTATAACTGAAGACGCGAAGCGTCAAGTCGACGGCGCAAAGCGCCTAGCCTTACTAGGGGGGTCCGGGGGCATGTCCCCCCCCCGGAAAATATTTTCTCCAAAGAACCCAGATGGTGCAATCTGGTGTCATCTGAGCTCCAAGTTTGCCATTAAATTCTGTTTTTAGAATCAGAGTTTTTAGTACCAATTTTTGCTTTTTTGAAGAAAAAAATATATACATGTATTATATGGTTTAAATTTGTAAAAAAATTGATCTGTTGAGACAAACAGGAAAATGTAACTTGTAACACAATCTGTGCAATCTCGTTTACTTTCAAACATAAAACTTAAATAACTGAGGCGGGCGGTAGCAGTGCGTGAACTTCTTCTTCTTGGCGTTCGCAGAGGTTACACAATCAGTCCAGCACTGGTGATAAATGTTGTCGTTTTCTCCAACTCCTGTCGACTGCCGTATAGTTTGGTCTGCAATGGAATTGGTGACGGCCACACTTCTTTTCGTTCCTCATCTAGTAAGGGACATCGCTGTAAGATGTGTTCCGCTGTTTGGTCTTCTTGACCGCAGGCACAGGTTGGTGATGGCGCCAGCTTGAACTTTCGGTTCATGTGAGCATTGAGCCTGTTGTGGCCAGTACGCAGCCTGATGAGGTTGACTTGCTGCTCTCTGGACATTGTGTGGTAGTCATCTCTGTTTGTCCTTGGCCTCATCAATGCCTTGATGATTGTCTTCTGCTCACTAAAGCTGACACTGTTTTCAGGTTGGTCTTCCACGGCTCCTTCTTTCGCCAGCTCATCTGCCCTTTCATTTCCTGGTATCCCACAGTGTGCTGGTATCCACTGGAGGACAACTCTTCTGGTTTGTCTGACCAGCTGTAATGCTTTGGCCAGCTGTGGGAGTTTGTCGTTCTCTAGGGCCTGAAGGACTGAAAGGGTGTCCGAGAGGAAGACAACTTGGTAGCAAGGGTCTGCGGAGTCCTGAACCGAGGAGGCGGCCTGCATGAGAGCTTCTGCTTCTGCTTTATAGTTTGTGCAGTGTTTGCCAGTGGCAACGCTGGATGTAGCTGTATGTCCCCCAGGGAACTGTATCAGAATGCCAGCACCTCCATTGAGCACGGCGTTAGTTGCTGATCCATCGGTGTATACATGGAGCAGTGCGTGAACAAAGTACGGAAAGTTTTCGCGGGCTTTTGCGCAAAGGCAAAAGTAACCGGTGCTTTTTTTGTGTGCCTTCCCCCTTTATTATTTCGGCGGACACCTTTGCTTTTTCGGCGGAACAAAAAAAAAATTCGGCGGAAATCCGCCGTTCGGCGGACAATTCCCATGCCTGATACTCGTAGAATCGTCAGTCCACCGCTCGTGACAAAGTCAGTGAAATTGACAAGAAGAGCGGGGTAGTAGTTGCGCTGAGAAGGATAGCACGCTTTTCTGTACCTCTCTTCGTTTTAACTTTCTGAGCGTGTTTTTAATCCAAACATATCATATCTATATGTTTTTGGAATCAGGAACCAACAAGGAATAAGATGAAAGTGTTTTTAAATCAATTTCGGAAATTTGATTTTGATAATAATTTTTATATGTTTAATTTTCAGACCTTGTTTTTAATCCAAATATAACATATTTATATGTTTTTGGAATCAGAAAATGATGAAGAATAAGATGAAAGTAAATTTGGATCGTTTTATAAAAAAATAATTTTATTACAATTTTCAGATTTTTAATGACCAAAGTCATTAATTAATTTTTAAGCCACCAAGCTGAAATGCAATACCAAACCCCGGCCTTCGTCGAAGATTGCTTGGCCAAAATTTCAATCAATTTGATTGAAAAATGAGGGTGTGACAGTGCCGCCTCAACTTTTAAAAAAAGCCGGATATGACGTCATCAAAGACATTTATCGAAAAAATGAAAAAAACGTCCGGGGATGTCATACCCAGGAACTCTCATGTCAAATTTCATAAAGATCGGTCCAGTAGTTTACTCTCAATCGCTCTACACACACGCACACACACACACACACATACACCACACCCTCGTCTCGATTCCCCCCTCTACGTTAAAACATTTAGTCAAAACTTGACTAAATGTAAAAAAGGCCTACAAAGTGATACCCACCTCCAGAGGTACACAATGAAGGCACTTTCCTTTGGGACCATGGCGACATCTGAGACAAAAGAGTACCACACAAATTAACACCAGCAAAAATCGCAATTAGTAAATATACAAGACACAAATAAACATTATGAACCCTTTTTTTAAACCTTGTTTAATCAGGTAGTCCCTTCATCAGTTTATTCAGTTTGTAAATCTATCTCCATTTATTGAAGACTTTATACAGTGGAACCCCCCTTTTAAGACTTTATACAGTGGAACCCCCTTTTAAGACTTTATACAGTGGAACCCCCCTTTTAAGACTTTATACAGTGGAACTCTCCTTTTAAGACTTTATACAGTGGAACTCTCCTTTTAAGACTTTATACAGTGGAACCTCCCTTTTAAGACTTTATACAGTGGAACCCCCTTTTAAGACTTTATACAGTGGAACCCCTCTTTTAAGACTTTATACAGTGGAACCCCCCTTTTAAGACTTTATACAGTGGAACCCCCCTTTTAAGACCCCTCCTCAATTTGAGACATCCCTTTTCAAGGGCTTGAATTTTGAGATTTTCTGTTCATAACATCTGTAAATGTACCCCTATTTTACGAGTAAAACTCGATTCCTTTTTAAAACCTGATTTTTTTCAGATATTATTTAGGTCTTAAACTTCATCATCATTTCCACTGTAGTCTATTCCTTCTGATTTCGTAAAAGTCTTAAAACCAAAACAAAGGTGGTTCTTTCACTCACAGCTGTTCGTTTCGGTCTCTGTAGATCTTGCCATCTTGTTTGGTCATCAGAACGTCCACTTCATCCTCTTGCACACCGTTGGCAGTCGTGATGACCTGACTGCCGCCCGACGGGCTGGCTGAGGGCTTGCTGGGGTCAGTGGCGGGTGGTGGCAAGGTGAAGGACGCAGCCTCTGACCCCTCACCTCCCATGCTGGCGGCACTGTTGGCCCTCTCTTCCAGGGTCATGTACAGCATATCACCATGTCTGAAGCCACGACAGGAAACAAATGTTGATAATATATTTTTGGCATATGTGTATGACACTGTGTCATTAAAATCAGAACTAAAAATAAAATATCATGAGCTCCCACACATTTCTTGCAAAATTTGGCACAAGGCGGCAGTGGGACAGAGAAACCAAATCTTGCTCTAGTCTAAGTAATACATATATAATTCCATCACAAGAACAATAAAGAGTAGCAAAAGAGATCTTCCATGATCATCAGCAAGTGGAGTATGATGCAGAGTATAGCTAGGCAGAGTGCAAAAAAGAAGATGAAAAAAAACCAACTAACATTTTATGAACGAGAGCAAAAGGCTAAAAACGAAGTTGATTCAAACTATACTTGTAATTAAAAAATAGGTACTGGTAAACAAAATTTGCTTACTTGATTTTGTAGTCACTGACTTTCTTTGCACGACTATTCCGTATGAATCCAGTGCCATCTCGGTTTGCATACACTGACCACCCCGTGTCCCCTAGCTCAAAGAGACTCTGAACCTGGATCAGTAACACAAAAGTAAAGTTTAATCCACAATAAAGGCAGAATACTAATTTGTACATTGTATAACAAATCAACTACTTCAAAAGTCATGACAAAAGTGCTTATTTCTCATGTTTGTGCTGTTGAATATTATATATATCTCCCGATCTATCTCATTCCCAATGGAAGTGACCTCACATGCCAAAAAACTGTTACATTTCAGACTTATTCACTGATTCAGTCTGGCGATGAATCTAACACAACCATATCAAGAGATTACCATTCTTTCAATCTTCAAAGCAAATTATAAAACAAATGAGCAACTGGCCAACAGTTATTAAGAGAAAGCATGCAAATAACACTTATAAGTTATTTTGTGATGCAAGCAAACATTTGTTATTTAAAGAAGCCTGCATTATAAAGAGGACAAAATAAATTGCACTGAACTTCATTTCCCCCTCCCCTTAGAAAAGTACCATCATAAAACAAGAAGGGCAAAGCCCATACGACTCACATGCTTGACCTAAACCTAGCAATGACATCATACACTAAGAACTGCAACCTTGACCCAAGGTCAAGGTCATCCAAGGTCATGCAACACAAAGCTGTTAATTCAAGACATAGGAAGTACAATGGTGCTTATTGGCTCTTTCTACCATGAGATATGGTCACTTTTAGTGGTTCACTACCTTATTTTGGTCACATTTCATAAGGGTCAAAGTGACCTTGACCTTGATCATATGTGACCAAATGTGTCTCATGATGAAAGCATAACATGTGCCCCACATAATTTTTAAGTTTGAAACAGTTATCTTCCATAGTTCAGGGTCAAGGTCACTTCAAAATATGTATACAATCCAACTTTGAAGAGCTCCTGTGACCTTGACCTTGAAGCAAGGTAAACCAAACTGGTATCAAAAGATGGGGCTTACTTTGCCCTATATATCATATATAGGTGAGGTATTCAATCTCAAAAACTTCAGAGAAAATGTGAAAAATGTGAAAAATAGCTGTTTTTTAGACAACATTTATGGCCCCTGCGACCTTGACCTTGAAGCAAGGTCAAGATGCTATGTATGTTTTTTGGGGCCTTGTCATCATACACCATCTTGCCAAATTTGGTACTGATAGACTGAATAGTGTCCAAGAAATATCCAACGTTAAAGTTTTCCGGACGGACGGACGGACGACTCGGGTGAGTACATAGACTCACTTTTGCTTCGCATGTGAGTCAAAGAGTGGACAAAACCTTCATTAAAATGTACAAATGCTATAACTAAACAGATTAAATAAACCCTGTTATAAAAAAAAACCTATACCTTGTTCAAAAAGCTGGCGATTGATTCAGTTGTCTTTATTTCAATCCTCTTTGTCCCATGGTCAGGAGATTGGACTCGGATAATCTGGACAATAAATTCAGCTCATCACAAAATCATACCTTTTCAAAGATTCATGACAGGGTTGGCCAAGTCTAATTGGGTGATTGAATTCAAGCCCATCAGAAATTTCAGTTTTCACAAGCTAGGTACATAACTAACTAAATGATGACACAGTGTTAATATACATCACTGTCAGATTTAGCTCAATACACTCAAAATTATAGTTGTGAAACGATCGAAAACTTGGCCGCAGTCAGTGATGGATAAACTTTCCGAACTGGTATCTTCTAAGGCTTTTGGCACTAATCTTCACTGACGCAAGTTGCAAAATGTGAGCACTGTCTTTGTTTTACGCGACTTGATATTTTTCAACTTGAGTAATACTGTGCCAAACAAAAACACACGATTTTGTTTTCTTTCAGTGTTCTAAAAAACAGTACAACTGTAACTTTACCAGAATTTTCACTAGCCATCAGCTGCCAGATGGTTTCTACTGGCCTGACGGAATTTTACTTGCCCTGGCGATTGGGCCGACGATTTGGCCATCCCTGTAAGATGTCCTGTATCATGCTACAATTATACAATTACCAATACTATTACTAGAGCTCTACATTAACATTATGATCCTTCCTAACCCTTCAGCAAAAGAAAACTACATAATAGTACAGACGTACAAGGCCGTGGCTTGGGAACCGGAGAGTTGGGGACCATGCAGTGTCACAAACTGAAAACTCTGCTGAACAATCCCTCTCAATGCGCATGCGCCAATCTTGGACTTGCTGAGCAGGATAGCACGCTTTTCTGTATCTTTGTTCTTTTTAACTTTCTGGGCTTGTTTTTAATTCACATATATCATATCTATATGTTTTTGGAACCAGGATCCAACAAGGAATAAGAAGAAGTTGTATTTAATGGGGTTCCGGACATTTAATTTTTATTATAATTTTCATATATTTAATTTTCAGAGCTGGTTTTTAATCCAAATGTAATATACTTATATGTTTTTGGAATCAGAAAATGATGGAGAATAAAATGAAATTAATTTTGGAACGTTTTACAACAAAAAAAATTAATTACAATTTTCAGATTTTTAATGACCAAACTCATTAATTAATTTGTACCCCTCAAAGCTGAAATGCAATACCATGGTCCGGCCTTTGTCAAAGATTGCTTGACCAAAATTTCAATCCATTTGATAGAAAAGTGTGGCCTCAACTTTTACAAAAAGCCGGATTTGACGTCATCAAAGACATTTATCCAAAAAATGAAAAAAAAGTCTGGGGATATTCTACCCAGGAACTCTCATGTCAAATTTCATGAAGATCGGTCCAGTAATTTTCTCTGAATCGATGTTTACACACACACACACACACACATGATGGCCAAGAATCTGTCAAGGAGTCTAAAAAGTGTTACAATTTTTAGACTTTTTTTAAACCTCCTTAAATTTACATGAATAAACATCTCGGTATTCCTGTCCTTCAATTGCAGCATTTTATTTTCCAGTCAAGTGTTCGGTTTATCAAATATTTGCAGATAAAGCACAAATGACTGGTTACATTTACACCATAACATAATTTCAAGGTGCTGTCATTTTCTTAGGTTCAGCTTTAGGCAACTGTTTCACTATCCAATGGCTTGATGGCTGAATGTAGAGTTGATCTGTACTAAAGCAACACTTGAAAAAAGTTTCTCCTGTCTCAATATAAGCAAAATCATTTATCCGTTAGTTACTTTACACCAAAGCCCAGAATCAAAGATACAATTCAACATTTACCTATTTACACTGTTTTTAAAACAATGAAATTCTCTATGGAAGTGCAGAAAAGGTTCCAGTAAATTTTCATGTCATTTGTTTTGCAAACCTTAACCTCAATCATCAGGTTATTACTTAATTTGAAAAAAGCACGGTCAGCGGTGTAGAAATTATTATCAAATCACCCTCTTGAAATATTTTTACACTATTTTGGTCTGCAGTTTTTTGAGTTACAAACAAGAAATCACAACAAATCCTTTTCACGATAGAATAGTCAGGTTGGTACTCCACTACGGTACCAAATGTTAATTTTACCCATGATCTGTACGTTACTTTACACCAAACAGCAAGTACAAGGTACTGAATTTACATTTAATGGGCTATGCTCAGATCAGTTAAACAGTATTTCTAACTTGTTTGTTCTAAGCTACCTGTCTCAAGTCAAAATAAAGGGTTAAATTAATGGTTGTGCCTTTTTGGTTGTGTGTACAGTAGTACCTGCCATATCCGGTCACCCATTAGTCATTGCAAAGGTGACCGCAAATATGCCGTTCATTACAGGCCCCCTCCTCCTCCAAAAAAAACACAAAAACACGATCAAGTTTTCATGAAGAAAAGAAAGCGATCATCCACGAGCCGCCGATTCATTGTCTCTGTTAGTTTTGCTTTCGTTTATACATCTTAATTATTTGCGTGTTTAACTCGATCGTCCTGGCTAAGCTATTGTTTCGTATGTTTCTATGTGTGTTGTTTGGATTATTATATATGTATTTCAGTGTCAGATAAACAAGTGTTTCAAACTCACATCAGCTGTGATCGATCCGGAAGTGACTGCCGTAAATGTACATGTATGCGCATGTCTGTATTTACAGTGGGCGGGGAGAGCCACAGGCGCTCGCCCGCGAAAGTGACAAGTGGCCGTTAAGTGGCCGCTCCTGTCGAGTAAGAGGGGCACCTTAGGGCAAAAATCAGTGACCGTTGACCGCGTCAGACAGGTTAACGGCCATTAAGAGTCAATTATAGAAGGAAAACTCATTAGTCATGGGAAAGCTGGCCGCTCCGGGCAGGTTCACGCCCACGAAAGGGCCGGAAATGGAAGGGACTACTGTACATCTTTACACAAAAGGATGGTGTAAAGTAACATACAGAAGGCTCCGAAGATCTGCAGGTCCATTTGAAGGGTAATTTCTCTTTTATTTAGCTCATAAACCCTCAACAGACTGTTATGTGCTGTTTTTAGCATTATTATGTGCTGCATATGGTCTCAGTAAAAAAACAAGGTGATGTATGTTACATTTACACCAAAATGTCCCAACAGTGGTCCTTCTGAGGTAAATTTTGTCATTCAGTGTGCTTGTTTTCATGTTGAAACAAAGGTTTGGTCTTGCTGGTTGTTCTTAAGCACTGATAAGTTATCTTCTGTCTCTAAAACAAATTCATTGTCATTTTCAAGTATTCTCAGTATGTACGTTACATTTACACCCTTGTCAGAAGGCCTCACTTAAGTCTCTCTACAAGCCAACAGGTGCAAGCACTAGGAATCCTGTGACCATAGTAAACACACACTTTTGTGTATTATGGCATTATTTAAAGACTGTGACAAAACTTGTTTGGGCAAGTAGATACAATTTCATTTACACCAAACGCATATTTTTAACTTAAAAGTACAATTAAATTACATCAAACACAACTTTTTCGCTCAATTTAAAAAAAATTACAATCATCCTACCTAATGACCTTCCTTTGCATTGATTTTTAAGTAAGTTTGACCAGAAACATTTTTTTAAGATAGTTTCCCTTTTTTCATGATTATTTACACCAAATATAACATACAGACCAGCTAAAAAAGAATGCTCAAAATCCAAAACCTATGTTCAGATCAAACTTTCATTAATCTAACATATGTTTCTCCATCCATTTCTGGATCTATTAAAAATTAGATTGAGATGATACCCTTATCAGTAACTTGGTTATTCAATGCCCAATGTACCATGCGTTTCGCGTAACGCCTTGTTTGCCCAAAAAGGTGCTTTTTTTCTTGAACAAAGTCAATTTTCTCAGCATCCAGACGACTGACAGACATAAATTTGGTATGGATAGAATCTACATGAGGAATACTTCATAACTGTATTGTATATTGTAGTCATTTAAAAACAGAATAAAATACAAAGTAATAAAAGTATCCAAAACAGGATTTTTGCATTTGGACACCTTGACAGATTCCTGACGTGTATACATGTACACACATACATCACGACCCTCGTCTCGATTCCCCGTCTATGTTAAAACATTTAGTTAAAACTTGACTAAATGTAAAAAGGGATGGCAGGGCTTGAACCTACGACCTCACGAACCTTAGTACAGATCGCTAACAACTGAGCTAAGAACGGATACCTGCCACAGTGCCAGAGTTGGGAAAACTAGGAATGTCTATTTTGTGAGATACCAGTTACTGCCCGTTCTTGAGCCTGGGGGCTACACAAACATGCTAGCTATTCTTCTTAGCAATGACAACACCGAGTCATCCATTTCAAAGCTAGGAAACCCATTTTCTCTATTTAGCTGTGGAAGTGTCATTGTCAACTGAAACTGAAAGAGAAAGTTCAATGTCTGTGCTTTGCAATGGTAACTGCATACTCCTGAAGTGTTCATTCACAATCACAGAGTTGAGACAATGAGAGATGACTTTATTTTCAGTTTACAGTTAAAATAATAAAAACAAAACAAAATCATCCAGGATACAGGGGATAATAGGTCACCTCTGGTGTAATGAGGAGCCTCTGAAGAGAAAGTCTGTGCCTGTGTGTTTGTGTGAGAGACTGTCAGAGAGAGAGAGAGAAAGAGGTACTCAGATAGACAGTGTTGAGAGAAAGGGGGGGGGGGGGGGGGGGGGGGGGTAGGGAGGGAGAGATATCTAGATACATCACACACAATCTGGCAATTAGGGATCAGCTGTAGACACATAATGCTTCCTGACTAAAACGTCTGAAACAACGGACAAAGAGAATTACGCATTCCTGCTGCAAACAAAACAGTGTCAACATAGCGGTTTGCAGTGGAAACTAGATCGAAATTGAGGTCTGTGTGATTTGATGTAACGATAAAATCCCAAATGTTCTAATGTGAGAAGAGCATAAGAAAAATCATTGAGTTGACCAGCCAGTAAACGTTTATTTTTTCAAGACAGCCACTGGATATATACTTACGATTTGCTTTGACATGGTGATCGTTTTGGTCTAAATCGTGCGACTGACAAAAACGTGATGAAGCACTTCCAAGTTTTGATCTCGCGTCATTTCTCGTCATGACGAGAAAAAGGTTTTGTGAAAAATTCTCATCATTTTCTAAAAATAGTAAGTCTTTTGTGTTGAAATACTAAATACATTAATCAGTGGACAACAATAAATAAAAATAATGTTGATAGTATTGTTGACAGGGCTTCCAATGACACAAACAACATGGCGGCTACCGTGAACTTGGGACAGCAGCTTTTCTCTAAAAATGGTATGTTGGAGAGCAATGTGCAGTAATAAAGTAAGAAAGAGTAACACGAAATCCGAATGAAGTTATTGATGTTCATTTGTGAATGCCACAAGTACTTTGTTCGCCCTCTTAAACACTTAAGCACATACACACCAAGGGCGGATCTGGGGGGGGGGGGGGGGGTTACACGGGTTACGTAACCACCCCCCACCCCTCAAAAAAAGAGGTAATTTATTGGCTCATGATGCACCAGATAGCTCTCTTTTGCTTCTTTGGATAAAAAAATGTCCGGGGGGGCATGCCCCCGGACCCCCCTAGAGGCTTAGGCGCCTTCGGCGCCGTCAACTTGTATCTTCGCAGTCATTATGTAACCCCCCCTCCAAAGTGAATTGATCCGCCCTTGCACACACACATGCTCGCCGAGAGCCCAAAGCCATATATAAAAAACGCTCGCGCTGGACCCGAGTACTCTTCAGACTGGCTCGCTCAATAAATATAAATGTTTGGAATGTCTGTGGTGTGAATGTTGGTTTCTGACCAGAAATGCAGATCTATCTCTGGCCGATTCATAGATTCAACCTACAAACTGCGACCTCATCTGTGATCAGATATGTTTCGACAAACATTAAACGGATGAAATGAACCACATGCAGTTTATTCTTCAGAAAAATGCACACAAAAAATGGGTTGGGTTCGGTGATTTGTACATAAACGTCTTCCTCGCGATAGATTCGCTTATTATTTTGTCTTATGAAGCCGTCATCAACTGACACGAACACAATGATTGCAGAAGCAAACTCTGTACCTACACGACCGAGACACAAGACTGATTATTTCACAGCTGCAATGAGAATAGAGAACAAAGACGTTTTGGGTAAGCTTACTCACGTCAGGTCTTCACTGACAAGCTAGGAACAGACGGAAAATTCCGAACAAAAGTAAATGACGTCAAAGTCTCTTTCGCTTTGCGTGTAACTTTGTCATGACGTATTTTTGTGTGACGCGTTCGGCTGTTCTATCAGGTCAATGGCTGCGTGTTGCCCCGCCGGTGTGAACTCCTCCTACGGCCAAGTCGTTTTTGTGGTTTATTTCGCATTTAGGTCCCAGGTAACATTATGAAGTTTTAATACGATCAATCGGACCTATTATCAAGTTAGTGTATCAACTTTTGAACGAACTGCGCCCAGTAGTTTCCCAGCAATAAGCTGTTAAGTGGAGAAAGACAGACACACACACAGACACACAATTAAAGTCTGCTGAGCCCTTGTACTAGCGTACTCGGGGATAATTATTTGTAATGCATGCACTCAGAATCTCGCTCTCTCCCTTTTCCCCCCTCACACACACACACACGCGCTCATCATGTAGTGTATTTGTTGTTTTAGTGATAATGTATATAAACATCTAGGACTGTTTTCAGCATTGTTGATAACATGTTCTGTTTGATTAAGGGTATTCAGCTGGTATTTCCTTGTTTTTTACTACCTATTTTATTCATGTTTTTATTACTTAGTTAGTGGAAGAGTATGTTTGATGGTGTATGCTTTTAATTAAGCGTTGTTGACTATGAATGTAGATGTAAATGCTTGTATAACTGTGTTTTAATTTTAAATGTGTCAAGCGCAAAGAGCATAATTGTAAAGTTATGATGTTTCGCTATATAAATGCTCATTTATTATATTATATTATTCAAATATTATTATTATTATCCAGAGCTCAAAGTCATAATTCTATGTAATGGCTAATGTAAACAATCAAAGAATCTCCCCCCCCCCCCCCCTCTGTCTCATGCATACATACTTGTACAATTAACACACACATATCTCTCCCATCCCTCGCCCCCCTCTCTCTTTCACAAACACACACACACACACCGTGCACACACAAGTTCTGTTCACCCAGAGTTCAAAGTCATTACTCTTTGCAATGCATGCAATGAAGCAATCTCTTTCGCTCCCTCCCTCCCCCTCCAACACACACACACACACACACTCTCTCCTGTCTCCCCCTTTTTCTCTCTGCACAAAGAAATCGGCCTCTTTGTATTAATGGATTAAGTTAGAATTTATTGCAGTCATCTATTTTAATGTTTTTGTTTTTGTTTTCTCTCTCAGTCAAACACCTACCACCTCGACCTCCTTCTGTGAGCCGACGACCATTCTCAGGGGGCTTTCATAACAGGGGCCGTTTGTTTCCAACACTAAAGCGGGAACATGATCCTGGCAGTGCGGCATCAGAGCAAGCAACAACTGAGGATGGCTTATCAACTACATCATATACAAGCCAGCCAACCCATGTTTCAGCCCTCCCTAAACAAAGGCATGTTCAGAGTGCCAAAGCACAACTCGAAATGGCACACCCCCATAAAACAGAAAATAATCAACTTGACGTTGATTATGCCCTTGTTGTGCCAGGCAATGATTTAGCTGTGTATGATGTGAACAGAAATTTGGTGATAGATCGCAAACCTGCTAAGCGAAACTCAAGAGAAAGTACCAGCGACTTGTTTCAGGACAACCATCATGGATTTTTGGGCAAATCAGCATCTAGGCCCAGCTCAGCAAAAAGCTTAAGTCTGAATTCTGCACCTGTTTCACCAGCAGTGGATTCAAGAAAGAATGAAGACAGTGTTCCCGACGATCTCAAGCCATCTGTTTTTGGGTACATGTTAAAACGCCAAGTGTATGGTAGTAACCCAAACATTTTTACATCAAGTCTCTTGGCTTTGCAGCCGGGAGCAATGTTCAAACTTGACGGACATGGTGGGGGTCATTGTAAAGGAGAATGCAATGGTGACAACTCAAGAACAACTGGTACTGCCAGGTAATGCATGTCAATATTCTCTGTATTAATTGTTTATCTTTTTTTAACCTTCACTGGATCATGCTTTGGACTACACAGTTCGGATGATGTGGGTCGTTTACGACCCATACTTTCCAAAGAAGGATTCAATGTAAAAAGTATGGGTCGTACATAACCAACGCCATCGGAATAGGGATAATTGTTTTGCCGCCTCTTTGCAGAGTATGGGGGCGTACACGACCCACGCCATCCGAATAAGGATAAACAACGTACAATTCCTGATGTAATTCCATATATGGGTTGTCCACGACCCACATCATCTGGACTGTGTAGTTGAAATGACCATTGACGTCATCGTTTATTTGTTTGTTTATAAAGATAATCTTTTTCTTCTTCTTCTTCTTCTTCTTCTGCGTTCGTGGGCTGAAACTCCCACGTACACTAGTGTTTTTTGCACGAGTGGAATTTTATGTGTATGACCGTTTTTTACCCCGCCATTTAGGCAGCCATACGCCGTTTTTGGAGGAAGCATACTGGGTATTTTCATGTTTCTATAAGGCCTAAAAAAAAAATAGGTGTGGTTACGGTAACCCGACCTACCCTATTTTTAGGGGCCGACCCTATAACTTTTTATTACATTTGTCAAAAAAACAAAAAAACACACAAGAAAACGAGTGCAGAAAACGCCATGAAAGCGAAAGCGCCCGAGTCGCACACTTATTTCCCTGTCAAGTAGGTTTAATTTGTACACATTAGAAAAAAAAAGTTAAACAAAAAAAAAGTGATTGCCTACCTTCCTACCCTATTTTTTGGGGCTATGTTACCGTAACCACACCTAATTTTTTTTTGGCCTAACCCACCGAACTCTGACATGTATTACAGGATCTTTTTCGTGCGCACTTGGTCTTGTGCTTGCGTGTACACACGGGGGTGTTCGGACACCGAGGAGAGTTTCTGCACACAAAGTTGACTCTGAGAAATAAATCTCTCGCCGAACGTGGGGACGAACTCAGGCTGACAGCGGCCAACTGGATACAAATCCAGCGCGCTACCGACTGAGCTATACATCCCTGCCCAGATAATCTTTTAAAAGTTAGGCAGTGGGATGGTCGTATGGTGATTGGAGACTACTACTACTACTACATAATAATAATAATAATAATAATAATAATAATAATAATAATAATAAATGAGCATTTATATAGCGCAACATCATAACTTTACAATTATGCTCTTTGCGCTTGACACATTTAAAATTAAAACACAGTTATACTAGCATATATACATGTAATGTGATAATGTAATAAACATCTAGGGCTGTTTTCAGTATTGTTGATAACATGTTTTGTTTGATTAAGGGTATTCAGCTGGTATTTCCTTGTTTTCACTACCTATTTTATTCATGTTTTTATTACTTAGTTAGTGGAAGAATTTTTTGTAATGTATGTTTGATGGTGTATGCTTTTAATTAAGCGTTGTTGACTATGAATGTCGGTGTTGCCTACTTGAACAGAAACAGGTTGGGGAGAGGGAAATGTAGTGTTCTTCTTTTTGTACAGTAAGACTTCAGTCTTATCATCATTCAGCTTAAGTTTGTTATTGACCATCCAAGATTTAACATCAGTGATGCATGTCTGAATGGTCTGGATGGCGGAATGTGTTTATACAGCTGGGTGTCATCAGCAAAAGACATGCAATCTCAATCAAAAACTCCAAATAATTTTTGGAGATAAAGACGATTTTGTGAGACCCACGAAGCACGGTGAAGGTTAAACATGGAAATTGTTATAAGTTTTCAGTGATCGTACTTGGTTCTGTGTCAATTTATATCAAAGGCACACTCCTTCCTGTGCAAACACAGATGTTTGGCACAACATCTCGGATCAGGCCAGGCTTTCACATAGGATAAGACCATACCTCCACTTGAACACATACCAAAAATCAACACCCGGAGTGCTTGCTGGGTGAGTTCGAATTTGTCAATGAACCAGGATGTTCATTTTATCCCATGAAAACGCCTGGCCAGATCTGAGACGACGAGCCTAACAAATTGCTTGCACGAGAAGGAATGTGCCTTTAACTAAAAAAGCAAGAGGATTATATATATACATATATACACTGTACTTCAAGCAACACCAAAAAAGTCACATGATCAAGATGAACATTGGAGAAATGTAAGTTGTAATGACAAAACATGGAATCGCTTCATTTTGATACAAAATCCTGTCAAATGCATTCAAAACCAACGGGACTGTTCTTTTGATTTATTTTCCAGTATTTTCACAAACAAAAAGGAAAATATCAGAAATTTCTGTTGAATTGGAATTTTTTCATTTGTTTTAAAAGTCTAAAATAGATTTTTTAGTAGCAGTATGAGAAAATGAAGTATAATTTACATCTGTTTCGCTTCTGAAGCAACTTATGTTTTACTTTTATGTACTCACCATTATACTGGTGTTTTCTCCCAAAACAATGCACTGGTTTACACTCTGCATCTCTCTGAGAGCGTGCGTGCGTTCGTGTGAGTATATGTTAGAGAGAAAGAGATAAAACCGGGTGATTGTCCATAAATACAAACACACGGCATGTATTACTGACCCCCCCTGCCCACACCCCGTTGAAATGAACCTTGTGTGTTTAATCAATAAAATGTCTCATGTCTTACGTCTTTGTACAATACAAATTATAGTTTCAAGGAACAGATTTATTTTTTGTTTATTCAAACACTGCATGCCGTTTGGACAAACTATAATCACTCATTACAACATTTGTGAACATGATTTGTACATGTACATGTTCTTGAAAGTCCACAGTCTAAAGGAAAATAAATGTGAATTGAATGACTCGCCATGCTATTTCACATGATGAACATGTTTCCTTTTGTTTTCAGGAATATTCCATCCCATATGGAGCCTCTTCACCCGTGGCTGCACCAAACCATGTCACAGGAAGTGATTGGTGCTGACCCTGCAAAATGCCTCGTGTTCTTGCCACTCAACCAGAGTTACGATGATTTACCCATTGTGCCTCTCTTGTGACTATTTTGTGAATGTGAAACTCTGAATTGATTTCTTTCTGGAGGATTCTGACCACACGGAAAGCACTTACAGTCAAAGGGAACCCACTTGTAAGAAATACATATAAGAAACATTTCTCATGGGAAAGAAATTCTCCCCCCCCTTCCCCCTCGGGTGTATTGACTTGACTTGACTTGACTAGTATAGTGATTGAGGCCCATGAGGGCCTGTTCGCCGTTCCAGAGTTGATTAAAAAATACACAAAAAGGTGGCAAAAAAACTTGATCATGAGAAAGGAGATTTCCCTTTCCTGGATGCTCCAGGCCTCTGTTTGGAATGGACCAGTATGACTATATGGTGCTGCTGATGGGTGTTTTTTTAAAATGTTATATATTTATATCAAATGTCAAGTTATTGAGATTTGAAATGTTAGAAAGGATACTTACTTACTTTACTTATGCCTTTGACCCCGTCCGGGGCATAGGCCGCCAACAAGATCGAGCTTAGAAAGAATACAACTGTTATAAAAATGACACCTGGCTTTGTCATGACACTGCAACAGAGCTTGCCATTCAGCCTTTCTAGTTTGTGCACATTGTACAGTTCTTTTTGCATGGATTAGAAGTAAAATCATTTCTAACAGTATCATACAAAAATAGGGAAATATTTTTTGTTTCCCCTTTTTTGAGGGGGCTATCTTCCTCTCTCTCTTTCTTCTTTTTTGTTGTTTGATGAAGCGTACATCATGTATTCATTTGTGCGTTTCCATCAAAATAGGGTGGTTTAGGAGACTATTAATAGTTACTCTCTTCCCTTTTTATTGACCGTATCTACATTTGTATGTGTATGAATGTGAATGTTTATGCAAAAAAAGTTCATTGGTGCTTAGTTTGGTAGCTTAAACCTCAGTTTTACTAGCTATTTATTCATATTAGAACGTAATGTAATCCAAATCAAAGTAACCAGGAATAATATTTTGTCAAATAAATGTTATTTTTGTGAGAATTTTAGTGTATGCGTGTACAATGATGCGAGGATTTAGTGCCTTTTTGATTGCAGTAAATTGTGCTTCTGTCTGTATACTTCTGCTTCAATGCTTATATGGTATCACCTCGACCTGCCTTTTACTTCAAAACCTCTGCATATTTTATGGTTAAAGGCACAGTAAGCCTCCCGTAAACCACCACAGATACTGTCAGGCTTTTACACACAGTACAAACGGACCCTTTCATTTAAACACTCACCGCTTGAAAACATCCTAGGTGCCCTCCGTAAAGAGTGAGCAATTTTCAAAGAATTTATTTTTGCGTGGTTTATCTTACCCCTGAGCCATCGTGAACCCGTGTGATCCAGTTTCCCTTTTTCACAATGTAGTCGTCAGTTAGTAATTTGAATGTGACTCGGTGTGAGCTTATCTGCAACAGCACGTTATTATGTACCTCTGACTGTGCACGAAACATACCCCTGTAGTTCAAACTTCGAATTGTACTGATCTTGTCTTGATGAAAAAAGAATTCATTTATGATTTAAGAAATGTTTGTGTAACAAGCTGTCAATTTATTATTTAGATTTTAAAAGTTAGGTCTAGCGCCAAAACGCACCACGGTCCGATTGTCTGAGAGACAATCCGCAAAATTAATTCTTTGAAAATTGCTCGCTCTATACGTAGGGCACCTAGGATGTTCCTGTTTGGTGAGCGTTCAAATGAAAGGGTGTTAGTACTGTGTGTAAAAGCCTGACAGTATCTGTGATGGTTTACGGGAGGCTTACTGTGCCTTTAACCTTCACTTGATCACGCTTTGGACTACACAGGATGATGTGGGTCGTGTACGACCTATACTTTAGAAGGATTCAACGTAAAGAGTATGGGTCATACACAACCCATGCCATCCGAATAGGGATCAACTCTTTACCGCCTCCTTGCAGAGTACCCCCCCCCCCCCCCCCCCCCCCCGCGCGGGGGAAGAATTTACCCGATGCTCCCCAGCATGTCGTAAGAGGCGACTAACCGATTCTGTTTCTCCTTTTACCCTTGTTAAGTGTTTCTTGTATAGAATATAGTCAATGTTTGTAAAGATTTTAGTCAAGCAGTACTGTATGTAAGAAATGTTAAGTCCTTTGTACTGGAAACTTGCATTCTCCCAGTAAGGTAATATATTGTACTACGTTGCAAGCCCCTGGAGCAAATTTTTGATTAGTGCTTTTGTGAACAAGAAACAATTGGCTCTATCCCATCTCCCCCCTTCCCCCGTCGCGATATAACCTTTGTGGTTGAAAACGACATTAAACACCAAATAAAGAAAGAAAGATTGCAGAGTACGAGTCGTACACGACCCACGCCATTTGAAAAAGGATTCAACATCTTCTAAAGTATGGGTCGTACACGACCCACAACATATTAACTGTGTAGTCCACAGCATTATCTGGTGAAGGTCAAGTGATTGCTGATAATCTTTCCACTGCATTTTGTTTGATCAATCAAATGTTTGATACTTCATATCTGCTGCTTGGGTCTCACTGTACTTAAAAACTCACTGGACAGTTGCCACTTCAACAGTTTGAGGCCTAGATTGCTTGTCTCAAACATGCAGCATACGCTGATAGTTCAGCTGGCCCATCTAGGTGTACATGCATTACAAGTGTACATGTATTACAATAGTGGTCATGCCGATGTTGAATGAATGACAGAACTGTGGATGCTGTTGGCAATTCTGCACAAGTATACCGAGCAACAAAAGAAACGCGAATTATTTTTCGATATTTTGATTTTTTAAAACGCAGTTAATCTGAGTGACAATGTTTGGGATATAGATGTCCTATGCAGTCATGTGTAACAAAGCTGTTGTGTGAATATTTTCCCATTGCTGCTGTCTCAAGCAGTTTCCACGTGAAACATATGATGCGCGCTTAACAGCACGTGCAAGCAGAGTAGGGGAAACCTCATGTTGAGATGTGTTCACTGATGCATTAGTAATAAAAAGAGACCATGGCACGCTTAGTGCTTACTGCCAGTCTAACTTTTGACAGAGTCAAGATGCCAAGATTGACACCAGAACAACACCAGAGCTGGTGATGACCCAGAAGCGGTAGCAGTCGCTTTCAATGTGCATCTGTCAACAGTATATCGCCTTCAGCAACGTTTTGTCAACACTGGAAGCACTGCTGATACACAACGAAGTGGAAGACCTCGCGTTACCACACAGAGACAAGATGGCCAGATCTTGTGTCATCATTTGAGAAACCGATTCCATACAGCCAATGAAACAGCCCGGAACACCGTCGGTAACCACCAGACTCATCAGTGGCCAGACAATACGCCGAAGACTTGCTGAGCGAGACCTCCAAAACTGCCGTCCAGCTATAGGACCAGTCCTCACTCAAAGACATCGCATGGCGCGCCAGCAGTGGGCCCAGGATCACATCAACTGGAACTGGAGACGATGGCGAAACATTCTGTTCACCGATGAGAGCCGTTTCTGCATTAGTCATGTTGATGGGCGTGTCAAGAGTGTGGCGAAGAAGAGGTGAACGCTATGCTGATGACTGCGTCATGGAACACAATGCCCAGGGTGGACCAAACGTCATGGTCTCAGGTGGAATCGGCCTCAACCAATACCTGGGACCTGTGTTTTTCAACAATCTTGGTCCTGGTCGGGGAAACGGCATCACAGCACAGCATTATATATTGACCAGATCCTACAGCCTCATGTTGAGCCCTTTTTCCAGGCGCGCAGAAACTGTGTTCTGCAGCAAGACATTACGCTCGCCCGCACACAGCCAGGGTCACCCAGGCCTTCCTGCAGCACACTAACATCGACATCATGACCTGGCCCGCCCTCAGCCCAGATTTGAATCCTATTGAACATTTCTAAAGGTCAACCAGTTATGCCCAGGACCAAGAACTGCCGCAGAACTGCGTCAGGCCCTTATCCATGCCTGGTGCAACATCCCGAGAGACGCCATCAACCGACTCATTCACTCCATGAGGCGCCGCTGCCAGGCCGTCATCAACGTCCATGGGGGTCACACACCGTACTGACCATCTACAGAGGCTCCCTTTGCCCGTGGCAGCAAAAGACGATGCCATAGCCAAGAACAGTGTGCGAGGAACATATCACCGTGATCGATTTGTTTCGATGTTACGTTGATGAGAAATGACACTGTTTAAATTGTGATTAAACGTTTTTCTGGAGAAAATTCACGTTTCTTTTGTTGCTCGGTATATATTTTTCTTTACCTTTGTAAAAGTCGTCTATGGTATTCTTTGTATGAATTCATTGTTGCACTGTGTGTGAAAGGCTGAATAGGAGCCAATTGTTATTTGGCAATGGTTGTCCCTTTGCCCAGTGTGCAAACTTTGCAGCCATTAGCTTTCTTGCACACAACCACACACTACATCCACACATACTCTCACACTAAAGATATATAACAAACTGAGTATTATTTTCACAAATTTATTATTGCAATACCAAAATCAACTCAAAATACATGAATAAATGATGCAACACCTGGTCATATCCGCATCATCAACAAAATGTAATTGACCGACCAAAAGGATGTGGACCCATCCTCAACTCATGATCTGTACATGTATATATAATCATGTACTTCTCTGAAACAATCATACACGAACCACCTAACGCAATACTGTTACCAGGTCTCAAACAAATAAAGGTGTTGAAAATCAACTATCCAGAAAGTTTCTCATCGTCCAAAATGTCAACATTTAAGCATCTCCTTTCTCATGGGTGATCGGAATTTTGCGCTCATCTGGTGCCTCCAGTGCTTTCTTTGGCGCCTTCAAGGTGAGAACTCCCTCTTTGCTCAACGATGATGTCACCTGATTCGGGTCCACATCCTGTTAACAAAATAAAATCAGGTAAGTAATTGCAATCAAATTTCATGAGCTAAAGCCTGACAAATTGCACAGACTGTAAAAGTGCTTATACTGAAGGGGGACCAGAAAAAAGACAGATGAGGAAGAAAAGGTCCTCGCACTCACAAATATACACATGCAGTCACACACAAGTACAGGACAACCACGCATTCCCACAAAAGATAACATGATTTTGCTGTTTGACATTCAACTTACTGGGTTGTTCACCGGGAGTCTTACAATAGTGTCTGAATGAATTTCTAAAAACTATTGGGGAGTGTTCGATTGATCATTGAAATTTCATGTTATCTAACACTATAGGAATTTCCCAATGACTACTTTTTCAAAGGTTATAAATCCTTAAAAAAAACACACACAAAACGATGACCTACGTAATCTAAACTATACAGTCGGATAATGTGGATCCTGAACAACCCAAATAACATTTTAGAAGGAATTTTCCATGTTTACACCCTATTTGTCATTGTGGCGGTAAAAATTTCTACTTGTTCAGTTGGAGTGTGTCTGGTGCGACCCATGCTTTTAACCTTGACCCGATCACGCTTTGGACGGCACAGTTTCGATGATGAGGGTCGTGTACAGAGCTAACACCAAATAAAAGAAAAAAAAGAAAGACCAGGGTCCACAGCTGATATTATTTTTTTATTATCTTAGAGGCAAAGAACAGCCTCTCCTGGTACCAAAATGTATGTTAATAAATTATAAAATACACATTTTGCCTCCATGAACTATCCAAACAAAATAATTTTATTTATAAAGTTTTACTTTAAGAAACCAGATTTTCCAGTTTCATAAGTTGTCAAAAACCGGATTTAAGAGAACTTACCTTTGGAAGGACATACTGGCGAGTGAATTCACGCATGATAAAACCATGTTCATCAGGCCGCTCCTCATGGCGTGCATTGACGACAAGTCTGTTGTCTTTGGTCTTGACGTTGATTTCTTCAGGTTTGAACTGCTGGACATCAACATTCACCCTGAACTCCGAGTCTGTGTTCACGACCTGCAAGCAACAATAAATAGTTAAGCATCATCGTTCTATCTATTATCATGCTAATTGCACTTTTCCTGATGACCTGGTTTCTAATAAATGTTCACTGTTGAAATACACAATGCTTTTGCACATTGCTGCCACTGCACATGCCACAGGCATACATGCACGCATGGAAAGTACAGACTAACGGCTAACCATGACTCATTCCTGATGACCTGGTTTTTAATCAATGTATGAAGATACAGTTCACTGTTGAAATACACAATGCTTTTGCACACTCCTGCCACTGCACATGCCACAGGCATACATGCACACACGGAAAGTACAGGCTAACGGCCAACCATGACTCATTCGCTCTTTCAAATCTCATCCCGCATCTCTGCCATCAAAAAGCGCACAAAAACGTTCACCGCTTTGGACTACACAGTCCAAATGATGTGGGTCGTGTATGACCCATACTTTACAAAAAAGGATTCAACGTAAAAAGTAGGGGTCGTACATGACCAACGCCATCCAAATACTGATAGTTTTGCTGCCTCTTTGCAGAGTATATGGGCCATACACGACCCACGCCATCTGAGTAAAGATAAACAACGTACAATTCCTTTTGTAACTCCATATGGGTCGTCCACGACATAAATCATCCGGACTGTGTAGTTCAAAGTACGTCATCGTTTGTTTGTTTACAAAGATATTCTTTTAAAAGTTGGGCAATATGGACGTATGGTGATTGGAGATTACATGGGGTCGGCCCGCTATTGCGCGGGTCTGCTATTGCGCGGTGACTATTTAACTTTCAACCAATCTCTCACAGTGTAACAAAAATACCCAAAGCCAAGAGACGTAGCCCAAAGAATACTGTGCTGACAAATCATTCAAACATGTTCCAAGTCAGTTTCATGGCAAAGACTATGTATATATATATTATTAAACAACAAAAGAAAATAAAGAGGTGTCACTGAAAGGGGGAAATAACCATTTCTTATTCCACGAAATTACTTTTGCAATCCCAACATTCAAAGCATCTAGCTCAGAAATACTACCTTATAAATCTCAGGTGGTCATAATATAATACCAACAAATAAACTGACAAACTGGGGATTGTTATGGAGCAAGAATCGGTCAGAGAGCCAGGTCTCTGCCCACTCCCCTTGGACGTCAACATCATCGATCGTTTGGGGAATCTGTGGGATATGGCGGGCCCTCTCTTGTTTCATCAGTGTTCGGACCGACTCAAAGGACGGGACATCAGAGCAGTCGCCCCCACCCTGCCGACGAATTCGGTGTTCGGTTGCTACCTGCGCCTCAAAGACGCGTTTGGGTGGTAGGCCAGGATTGTTCGACACCTCCCTCCGTCTTTGTATGAATTCTGACCGTGCGATTTCGTTTACAACGGGCGGGTGGATGTGCACACCCACCTGCGCTCTGACATGTATGTTTGGCTGAGCCGCTTGAAGATTGAACTGGTTTGTGCGGACAGAGGCTGTGCAGGCCGGATACTGCCAGCACCTCCAGTTAGGCAGACCTGTTTACCCTAAACCCGAGGCAAGAGTACCTTCCCAAAAAGTTTGTGTATTTTTGAAAAAGTTGGTGTACTTTGGAAGCAAAGCCATATGGGCTAGGGAAAATGTACGCGTGGGTGCAAACATGTTTGTGTAAGAATAGCATGTCTTGTGAACACCTTCAGAATTTAACTCCTTCCAATACAACAGGGATAAAACAATTTTATTTACCTGTCAGTTTATAGCATTATAACCAGTGTCTTCCAAACAGATTGATAATGAAAAGATGCAGTTCGTGAAATAACATCTGCGGTTGACAGTGGCAAGTTCATTTTTACAATCTCAGAAAACATTGCAACAGCCTTTTCTTCTGGCAGGATTTGCTTTGCGGGAATGAACTTCATAATTCCTTGGCAGCTTTCAGCGGATTTCTTTGCAGCAACCTTGTGCAGGTGAGTTTTGGAACTGCAGTGTCGTTCGATGTCATATTTCCCAGCATGGGCAACGGAGAAATCTGATTTACAATACTTGCAGTGTGCATGACTTTTTCCCATAGTAGACTCCACAATTCCTGGCTCTTTCTTATATTTCTCCAAGAAAATCTGCTGCTTCTGCTGTTTAGACTTCGTACAGTCATCCAAAACTGGCACATTTTACCGCTTCATTTTGCCACGATTGTCCAGACGATCGCACGTGCCAACAACTGAACAAGGTTTCCACAGCTGAAGACTCGCTGTCATGGTTATCTCCCTTCGACCAAAACCGGTATCAGTTGTACCACCCCGTAATCAGCACACCAACACCGCATCTTGAACACACGGCCAGTACAACTGGCCTTGACACGGAACGATCCAAGGGGGGCAATCTCAGTCATCTGAAAGAGGGAAATCCAAACGCAATCCGCCTTGTTCGATTTTATGGGCTTGGACGATAGAGAAAAATAAGAAAAGCAAAAGCTGGAGTCCAGTCTGGACGAAACTGCTATCAAGAACGCAGAATTGATTTTTTCTGAGTTTTTTTTTAGCCGTAAGCGCCATTTCTCATTTCGAATAACTGCTGTTCACAACATGCAGCCGCAGTGAAACCAACAAAGGGGCCTCACTCTGGAAGAGTTTCCTGCTCCAATAAACATGGCGCTTACAGTTAAAAAAAACTCAGAAAAAAATCAATTCTGCGTTCTTGATAGCAGTTTCGTCCAGACTGGACTCCAGCTTTTGCTTTTATTTTTCTCTATCGTCCAAGCCCATAAAATCGAACAAGGCGGATTGCGTTTGGATTTCCCTCTTTCAGATGACTGAGATTGCCCCCCTTGGATCGTTCCGTGTCAAGGCCAGTTGTACTGGCCGTGTGTTCAAGATGACCAACACCGGAAAACGTATTCTAGACTTTCTTACGCGAATTTTGTGCGTGTGTTGCATATCGATAATAATTTGACGTACAAAATACGCCCAAATCGTACTAGTAAACAGGTCTGTAAAGGCATGTGCTGTGTTTTTCTTTTTATGATATTTATACTCATCCAGAAGAAGGACTTAATTGCCTCTTTTGCGTCTGCCTTCAATCAAACATGCTGCCATGTAACCCATGTTGCCTCGGAAGTTTGCAGGAATGGTGTCAGTCACGTGATTAGAAATTCCCATGTCACATCACAAGAAATTCACATGATTGCTTATACTTTTATAGGTCCGTGTAAATGGTGTGTGTCTGGGTTTTTAGACTGCTTTTACCTTTGTAAATGTGCTGTATGAAAAAAGTCATTGTTATTGTTCAATACCTTACTCTCCAATGAGAAAGTGCAAGTACAACAGAAAGTAGATTTTCCAAGAAATCAGTAACACCCCCACGGAACGGTGTTGTCAGCAGCTGCACCCCGTCGCAATATAACCTTCGTGGTTGAAAATAAATAAAGAAAGCAGCTGCACCCAGCGCGTGGTTGGCACATGAACGGTGGGTGTCTCCAGACTATGCTTTCAAACTTATGTTTTGGGACGCACTTTGTATTGAATATTCTCATTTTCGAGACTTCATTATGTGCTTGTTACATGAAAAAGTTGCGTATCAATAGAGTAATTACAAAATGTATGGTTGAGTGTCATAAAATGAACACTGTCAGTCACCACATTTAAACTCGGAAATTTGTCATTACTGGCAACAGACTGGCTGTAGAACATTCCTAGGGAAGGGTGGGGGGGGGGGTTCTGGGGAGTGCACGGTAGGCCCGTCACATTGGCAACTATTCTGCTTCTTAGGTCGCGCAATAGCGGACCCGCGCAATAGCAGCCTCCGCGTCAGAAGGTAATACTAATAGCAGACCCGCGTAATAACGGCCCAGCCCCGATTACATGACGTCTCAATCAAAAACTCAATTGTTTTAGATATAAAGACGATGTTGTGAGGCTCTTGTTCGTCCACGAACAACGGTGAAGGTTACTAATGAAGTTGGGGTACTGCGCATTATATTTACTATTTAGTTTAAAGGTGGTCGTCTACATTTTTGCTTTTATTCAATGATCTTATGATTAGATTTCGCTAAAAAGTTATGTCAGATGCTGAATGAACCACGAGGAAAAAGTTATAGCAAAAAAAATATATGTAAAAAAAGATATGTTTGGGTAGCGTGACTCGCGCTTCCAATATTTTGTTTTCTGTTTGCCGAGAACATGTGCTTTGCCTAAAAATACTGACCGATCAAATTCATGTCACTATGCTTAGCCACGCCCAAACAAGTGCAGCAACAAGTTTGACACTGGAGCGCTGTCCACGCTTGTTTTTAAACGCACGAAATGCACGGGATTTGAGGAGTTTTGCGCTTGGCATTTTCCAAATAAGGATATCCTACTACGAGTACTACGCTGGAATACTACAATGAATTTTCAAACGGCTACACTGGCTTCGTCTTTCCTGATCGAAAGGGGGTGTATTGTTGATAATTGTAGATAATAGACTCTGCATTTTAATGGTCAAATGGCGATTTCATTTTCAGTATAAAAATGTAGACAAGGAGTGATCGAAGGACCTTTAACAATAACATCATCATCAGCTCTAGGTCGATTATAATGATAATTTCAATTTGTAACACAAAACTAAACGAATAAATGAACCTGCAACACTTACTTTCTAACGAAACTGAACGCCTCCAGTTGCACTGTCAAACCATAGATTCGAATATATATATCATAAATATATCACTTACCTCTGACTTGCCGGTCTGTTGAGGCAGCCTTTGGTCGTATTGGCGCATAGCAAACGGATGCCGGAATAAGTCATCAGCGACGATGTTGCCAAAATGCTGGTCGTAGAGCCGAGAAGGCCCGTTCTGCCCTTCCCATGGGTGCTCCCAGAAACCGCGCAAGAATGGTGTAAGAGCCATCGTTTCCTTTGAATAGCTTTCAGTTGATTTTAGTGTTTCTTCTTGTGTGCACTGCGTTGTCGTCTGCTACTTCTGTCGTCTGCTGCAGAGTTTATAGAAACGAGGCTCGAAATTTCTCGATGGAACAGAATGTCCATTGGTCGATTTTGATCACGTGCGCATTTTCTGGAAAGCTCGCCAGTTGTCGCGTAACTTGTCTCAAGGTCGCCTTATTCACAGGCGCCTGAGATGATCAGAATACTTTAATCATGTCTGTCTTCGGAGTGCTCCGCACTGAAGGAAACCAGCACAGTAAATGTCTTATTCACGTGCCTTCTTTTTAACACAATTTCGAGATATATGTTTACCGTGTATTTTTGTTTCAAGCCTTTCTGTATTTCGGTGCTGTTGGTACGTTTTCCACGTGGGACTCGAACTTTCTAGAAACGTCCTTCCTGCGCAATAGATTTAAAACAAAATAAAAAATAAATACAGTGTGTAGAAATGTGTGACTGCGCCGAGCTCCTTCACACAATGAATGCGAAAATATGAAAGCCTGAACTTTTGTTATTAGCCTTGAATGTAACAAAATAAATGTGGACACAAAAAAACACATACAAAACGAAGTTAAAAAAACAAAGGATTACTGTACTCACCAATACAAAGACGACACAAGACGATTACGAATTTTCGCTTCTGGAAGCTTCATCAGGAAAAGAACACAAAAGACAACAAAAAGCAGACGCAACACGGAACGAACAAAACAGTCAATAACCGGTGCAGAGGTAACCAGCATGACCTTGTACCTTCGACTTTGTCCCCATCAGAATTTTGTTTAGAGTGGGAAAAGACCCAAATTCTTTTTTTTTTCTAAAAATGTCTGTCTCTGAAACTATTCATGTTTTCCTTGAAACTTCATGTAATCTGCAAACACCATACCATCTCCATACTGACCAGGTCTCAGATGGGTACGTTGGTAAACAAGAACATAAACCTTGACCAACATTGAACTACACTAAGTCAGGATGGTGTGGGTCGTGTTCGACACATAATTATATAATACTAGAATTTTAAAGAGAATTTTACGGTGTTTATCCTTATTCAAATGGTGTGGGAGGTGTACGATCCATACTTAACAGAGAGGTGCTGAAAAAATGTATCCCCGTTTGGATGGCCTGTTTGACCCATACTTTTTACTTGAATCCTTCCAATAGAAAGAGTATGGGCACGACGACCCATATAATTATATACATGTATATAATATATCCAAACTGTGTAGTCCAAAGCTTGATCCTGATCTGAGAAAATTCTGCACCATGTTTATTTCTAACGCCTCTGCTGAAAAACACAATAGAATGTAATTTTGCAAGCAGATGTTTATCAGACCCCTGTTTGTTTTTGTATACACCGAAACATGAATACAGAGGCATCACTGTGACAACCTGAGGGGAGAGAATAACATTTGGATTGTAACATGGGTTTGCAAGGTGTATTGGTGGTTTATGGACTGCTTGACTTGATTATAATCTGCAAAATTGGGCAAGGACATGTTTAAAAAACCACATAACAAACATAGACTGCTGCATCTGTTTTAGAGGAGCATGCCGCTAGTTCCAGTTAGATTATTTTTGAGTTTCTGCTTGAACTATGGTTTTAGTGAGCTTCAGTCTAAAAGAATCTGTCCACGTTTTTGGCAACAACAGTCTGTGGACCGTTGGTTTTTATAAAGCATCAATGTCCATAGTGTCCCTGTGATAGCTGTTGGTTGTGTACATATTGCGTTGTAACTGCGACTCCAGAGAGAGAGAGAGAGAGAGAGAGAGTGAGTTGCCTTTGCACACGTGCACCTTGTTTATCCCGGAAGCGGAAGTTGTTAAACGAGAAGGTAAATAATCGTCTACAATGCGTACTGTCGATTCATTATTATATTTCTGACTGCTCGCCAAAGGTGAATGGTTTGCAAGTAGTTCTCCGGGTAAGGCAACTTTGCCTGAGAAAGACGACTATTATCATGACAGAAAAGTCAGCAACAGCAAAGTACCAAAGTCATTCCATAACTTTCAGAACAAAAAGCACTTACTTGATTTACAAGGAGTACATACAGTAGACTGGTATTCACCGAAGCCGACCAGATATTGTTAGCTGAAGGTGAGGCCTGTCATTTCATGATTTCGGACTGTGGCTGTTCTGTAACTGTGAGTGAGGCGATTTTTATTTTCAAATGAAAGAAAATAAGGAAAATATGTGACATTGTAGTCAATATATACGCGGGTGCACCGAGCGTTCAGACACAAATGTGCGATGGATGTTCGAGTGTGTTGTTGGTCCATGGCATGTGTGTGCGCCTATGAATGATTCAGTATGAATATTGTAGCACCGATGAGGGGTGTAAATATGCAGTTTATTTGCCACTCGTGTGAATGTTTACATAAACATAGTTGTAATAGAATCTGACTGATTAAAGATACATTTTTTGTCGTGTAAGCGATCATGTACACTACAACAGATCGGGTGAGACTTTAGTTTTACACAAGATATTAGAGTTTCCTCTTACAGTTACAACATAAACTTAAAGTTTAAACACATGCAAGTAGCGCGGCATCCTCTAATGCGACAGCCAGTGGCTCGAGTTTACTAGCGCAAAATCTCATGAACATGGCACGTACCAATGCACTAGCTCGATAGCACACAGGTGCGAACACCCATGTACTAGCGCAACATCCCCACGAACACAACACTCACCAGAGCGACATTCAACGCCTCGCTGACATGAGGCAATTTGTGAGTGAGTTGTCCGGGTGTGTGCAGATGTATGTACATGCACGCACGCACACTCACACGTACATACAGTCATACTTGCTCACACATGCACATAGCACACTCAAATGCACACACACACTCAAATGCACACCCACATATATCTATACACGCAGAGCCACATGCTCACTCAAACACATACACAAATACACACAGGTATGCAAGCGTGATAGTGTTTAGTCAAACGTCAGGCTAGGAGTTGCGCTGGCAGGTGTCGTACCTGTGGGATTTTGCGCTAGTCGGTGTCATGTTTGTGTGATGTCGTGCTGCTGAACTCGCGCTACTGGCTGTTGCACTAGTGGATGTCACACTAGTGGGATTAAACATGCAGCCTCAATGATTGCTAAGAAGTGTGTTAATTCCAAAATAAAATAAAATTGTGATTGTAGGTGCGTTTGTCACATTGTGTGTTTGTGTGTGTGTGTGTGTATGTGTGTTTGTATGTGTGTTACTGTTTGTGTATTTATGCTAATGTCTGAAACGAAACAGACAAAATGTATAATTTCATCGTGCATTGGGTGGCGCAGTGTTAACCTCATTTAATCTCTATGCTCTGGAGGGAATTCCTATTGCTCATTTTTACATTTTAAATTTTTTTATACGCCAATGGCACTGATTTCAATTTGCAAAAGCGTGCGCGAAGAGCGTACGTCTCCCGCAGTTGGTACGCAGAATTTGGTGACTGCGAGACGCAGTCGCTGCGCCTAATTTTGCTGGCTTGGGGGGTAAGAAAACCAAACCCTGCAATATGTGTCCAAGTGACCGATGCTCTTATCCCACATGGAAGCTTGTGCAGATCTGTTGTGATGAACATGCATGATCATGTACTCAGGAAGGACGGCACCTTAAATTGATAAGTTACTGTCTTGTATTTTGTTTCAGATGGCTCTGTCAACCTTTGTGAGGTGTGTCCCCAGACTAGCAGCCAAGAGGAGGGCAGCATCCTTCATTTCAACCAATCTTCACTTTGGTATGAAGCCAGACAAGGTCTTCTGTGCTCCCTCGTCTGCTTTCAGAACAGTCTTCACATCATCCTGCTCGAGGTGTGAAGCCAAGTCGGCAAACCAGGACTCAGACAAACCCACCAGCTCAGACCCAGAATTCAGAAACATTTATGCGTTCAGATACATTGTCCACGCACGGGTTCTCTCCCGGTTCAAAATCTATCAAACAATGCTGACCTTGGGAGCTCTTCCTGTGGGTGCAGCTCTCCACAATACAGGTGCCGTTTCCACCCCGGGGCTTGCAGCGTTCGTAGGGATTGGCTCCCTTGCTACGATCATGTTGTATGTGATGAGCACTTTCTTCAGGCGTGTTGTTGGCATCATCGGTATGAACACGAATGAGGAAAAGGTGAGAATTTCACACCTGACTTTTTGGGGAAGGAGGCGAGATAATGTTTTTGATGTCTCCGAGATTGTTCCGTTGTCGGACTTGTCGGTAAAACCTAACGACATTTTCCAGGTGATTCAGTTCTATGAAAACCCAGAGAAGTTTTTCTGGTTTCATCGTCATGGGAAAAACACTGATGCTGAGGCCATACAAAGGATATTTGGGAAGCTCTAGATTTACCTAACATAAATATGACCTAACATGTGCTTGAGAAGAGTGAGAGGAATGTAATTCTTATAAGCTGAACAGGTGATGAAACGTATGTGCAACCATTCAAATGTAAGTGTCATCATTGTTAACTGAATTTTTGTTGTGAAGCCTATTATGTGTGTTTGTATTGTGATGAATCGACTCATTTGCATGGTGCAGACACAAGTTTATTTTTATTCAATTTCTTTATTGTCTCATCGCTGGGAAATTCGGGTCGCTTCCTCCCAGTGGAAAGCTAGCAGCAACAGGGTCACGCTACCCAGGTGTATGCGTGTTTAGGTGTAATCAGCCACCTGCACTAGTGGCAGAATGACCGAGGTCTTTTACGTGCCAAAGTGGTGACACGGGGGTGGAACATGGATACCGTCTCTGTGTCTGGACATAAAGTTGACCTGTGTCCGTCCCGGCCCGGATTCGAACCTGCGACCTTAGGATCACAAGTCCAGTGCTCTACCAACTGAGCTACCAGGCTCCCAGAATTACAGTTGCATCAAGGAAGTTTGTTTCCTTGTTTTGCTAGTATCTATATATGTACTTGTACTATAGACTGTTACCATTTATGAAGGAATAAGAGTAGTGAAAGCAAGTTTAAAGATTTTGTGTGTGTGTGTGTGTGTGTTTATTTGCTGATTTGCTGTGTGTGTGTGTGTGTGTGTGTGTGTACACGTGCATGCGGCGTGCGCGCATGTGTGGGTGTGTGTTAGCATGTTTGCACGTGCGTGCGGCGTGTGTATGTGTTGTTTCAGGGATCTTCACTCTCACAACATATAATATTGTGTTCCCGCAGCTTTGTACTCCCTTTGCTGAGTGTTGATTCTCATGTCTCAGTAGCCATAAAGCTTCATGTTCCCACAGTTCTGTATTGTGTTGCTGTCAGAAACCCAAACCTTGGATTCAAAGCTGTTTTATTCATATGATATGAACCCGAGAACACACTTTGTGTAATGGAGACGTGGACTAGCTAATGCTTAGTGCACCTTGTGATTTTGGTAACTCTGCGTGTAAAAACGACGGACATAGATCAATTCAAAGTTCTGTAGTTCGAAAACACAAAGCTACGACACACATTACTTACATGTAACAGCTTTCATTTAATCCAAAAAATACTGAAAGCTGTAACATGCAAGTATTGCGTGTCGTAAATCTTATGTTTTTGAAATGCATAACTTTGAATTGATCTATTTCTGTCATTTTTACATTTCAGCTTATTTCGCAAGAGTTTGTTCGAATTCTAGACATTTACGTTAAAAGAAAAAATCTAAACATTAAAAAGAGAGCTGTAATGCTGGAAATGGACCATTAAAATCAGCGGATCCTGTTCCCCGTCAACATAATGGCAAGCAAGAACGCACAAAGGGTTGTTTCGCACTGCGCAACTGGACATAAACATAATTTTTTCTTTTTTCTTTTCATTCTGAAAGAAACTTGCCGAACAACTCTCTTGTACTAAACAATCGCCAGTAACTATGGATAGCAGAATCTGTCAATATACATGATGTATAATTTCCAAATACTTATATTCGAAGTGTAAGAATTGTTTGGAAATCGTCGTTTGAAACTAGAGAAAATATCGGAATAAAAATATAGCGTGAGGTACGTGTTAGTTCTAAAAAAATATTCTAAGGGAAACAGCAAGAGCCAAAGTGATTCCAGAATGACGTTTGTCTCGGTGACATTGGCATCATGAGCATTTGAAAATCAGGTTCCTGCCAGACTAGTTTGACACGATCTCATTTACATAATATATTAACGTGAAGTGAATGATATCGCTTTCGCTCGCATTAGTATTTAAAAATGCAACTCTTGTAATTTTGCTACGACACTGCAAGCCTTGTAGAATATTCTCTCTGTTCCCCCTCCCCCCCCCCCCCCCCCCCCCAGTAAAGATGACACCGAGACGGCGCCGTCTCGATCGACGGGTTTTGGCCAGCCAGGTCTCAGTTTTGACGAAGACTCTAAAGTTCAGTGTTGATGTTTAGGCCGACAGATTGACTAAATATGGCTGTACGTGACTTGTTTTCTTCGTCTTTTGTCTTGCCTACAAGGAGGCGTCAAGAAACAATATGAATGGTTTTGCCTTAATTTTGAATCATTGCAAATTGAAGGAAGTTAGTTTACTCTGAAGGGCAACATATTTTACTTTTTAATCTCTCCCTTCTATACCCACTGTCTGCAGCTGCACCCTTTCTTCGAAATGTCAAGTTTTCAGTTTTGTGCTAGCTTATTTGTGTCACCCTGTGGCGACACTTGTCTAAAAGTGTGTTTTTTGCACGTGTTTTTTAACCGGAAGTTCGAGTTCCCCCGACAAATGGAAAGACTTCTTCTTCTGCGGTCATTGGCTGAAACTCGAACGCACTACAGTATTTTTGAACGAATACGTTTGTGACATTTTTTCCCCCGTCTAAAGCCTATGCACAGCTTGATGTGCGTTCACACGATTTCTATCTCAGCCCCCAGTCTCATCTTCCTGAGTGCATCAGTTGCACAGGCTGCTCCAGTTTCCACACAAACATGCATTGCCTTGCAGCATTTGTCGTTATTGATGAGTGGATTTTGAAATATACTGTGGAGTGATTGTACAAATAACATTACTGAATTTTTTTTAATTGATGAAGATTGTCGATGAAGATTGTCGATGAAGCACGTTACAACACAGCATTGTGAGGGTTCGTCATTGTATTCTAACTAGAAAGTCTTCTAGTAGAATGACACTAAAGTGTTGCCCCGAACAATTGAGTTTTTTTGTAGTTGTTAATGTTTCCGTCTCGGCCGCTGCTAACGGCACGATATCGTTTGGCTAGCAAATATGCTAGCGGCACGATATCGTTTGGTTAGGCTGCTAACGGCACGATATCGTTTGGCTTGGTCTTCAACAAGCAAATATGCTAGCGGCACGATATCGTTTCGCTTGGTCTTCAACCAGCAAATATGCTAACGACACGAAAAAACTTGGCTTTAGGAAGGCTAAAGTTTTAACAAAACTGAATGATGAGACTGAATAAGCTTGAACTTGTATCCTACGATCGATAACCAGGCAAGAGTGTAGTGTACGTCATACATCCTCAGCGGTCACGTCACTTTAGTAACAATATGGCGTCATGTATGACGTACTTCACATGGTGTCTTGGTGAATCCCGCGATATGTGTATGTTTGATTTTTATATCTCTTATCTACATATATAATGTATATATTTTATTTATTTATTATTTTGTGTGTGTGCGGATTTGTAAAGCTGGATGAGACCGTAGCCTTAAAACTCTGGTTTATCCCGCTATAAGATAACATTATTATTATTATTATTATTATACCCCCAGTAAAAAGTGGGCTCTAACTCTATATACTCGTACAGCACTGACGGCGGAGCAGGGGGGACCATAGCCCCCAAACAAATGTATTGGGGGGGGGGGGGGGGTGGCAGAGTATCCTTTGGCCCCCCAAAAAAAATCTGCCTAAAAAAAAATGTAAAGTTTACACGGTACACCCCCCCCCCCCCCCCCCCCCCCCCCCCCCCCCTGCTCATCAACATTGTCAGACTTTAAGGGCCGAAAAGTTTCCATACCCGGCTGACAACATTGTCCGTATTGCTCCAGCCCCCCCCCCCCCCCCCCATCAACTTTTTCCTGACAACTGAAAAAAATCATAAAAACCCTTGCCCCCCAATGATTTTGACGCTCCGCCGCCTCTGTAACAGGAAGATCTAGCTCCCATATCCGCATTCGGATAATTCTCAATGCTAATAATGATGGGTGTGTATTTTATTGTTTAGAGGTCAATTATTGTTTTTGCTGGTGTTATTGATCCGCAGATCTTACACACACACACACACACACACACACACACACACACACACACACACACACACATGTATGCGCGCCACACTGTCGCACAATTCCACCTCTCTTCCGCTTGCAAACTGTCTCTCGCAAACAAACTGATCACAAAGTTTAAGATTAAACACATTTGGACAAATATATTTATATATTCATTATCATTGCTTAACGTCTAGCTGACTACGGAGAGCCGTCTCAAGTTGAAATCACAGAATTAGCAACATCAACGTGTTGATCACAAAGTTTAAGACCCAACATATTTTGAAATAAATAAACATCCCATTCAATCTGAAGAGTCCAAACATTAATACTAATATAACAGTTGAAATCACAGAATTAGCACATTGAAGTGTTGATCACAATGTTTAAAGGGGCAGAAAACAGCTAAACACAACTTTGTTTAAAAAAAAACTTTGATGCATAGGAACCACTTTAGTGAAAACTGCATCATAAAGTTTAAGATTAAACATATTTGGATAAATATATTTATTTATTTATTATCATTGCTTAACGTCTAGCTGACTACGGAGAGCCGTCTCAAGTTGAAATCACAGAATTAGCAACATCAAAGTGTTGATCACAAAGTTTAAGACCCAACATATTTTGAAATAAATAAACATTCCATTCAATCTGAAGAGTCCAAACATTAATACTAACAGTTGAAATCACAGATATAGCACATTGAAGTGTTGATCACAAAGTTTAAAGGGGCAGAAAACAGCTAAAAACCACTTTGTTTTAAAAAAACCTCTTTGATGTATAGGAACCACTTTAGTGAAAACTGCACATCGATAGCGCTGTTAGTTTGGCTGTAAATAACGTTTAACTTTGTAGTGGAAGCAGAATGACGTCATTTTTATTTTAAAACGGGCGTAACTCGCTTCAAAATTGACCAAAATTGATGCCGTTTTTTTGCTTTTGGCGTTTTGAACTGGCGTGTATGTCATGTCTGGCAGAATCGCGTCACAGCTTCATGTAAATCACTATAGGAATCGAAATGCTGGCCAACATGCAAACACCGATCATTCTCCGCCATGATGGACAGCAAAACGCGGAAAGAAGAGGAGCCTCACATGACAACGGTAGAAAAACAAAGGCTGCTTGGATCGGAACATTTTTCTCATAAACCGGAAGTCAGACGGGAAAAAATGCTCAACTCAACAACAACAACAAAATGCCTGAAAAACAAGAAAGGATCGTTTCGTTAGCATCAGGACCATGAATTTGCTTCACATCCAATATCGTTTCGCTAGCATCCAAGCTCTGACAGTTGCTTCGCGTACGATATCGTTTCGCTAGTATCTAAGCCCTCGAATTTGCTTTATATCCGATATCGTACCGTTAGCCACTCCGTTCCGTCTCTTCATGTCTGTTGCCGTGCCTTTTCTTGTCTTTTTCGAGAAAATAAATGACTTTCTCCTGTCTTTTTACATTTAATCAAGTTTTGATCAAGCTCCAGCTGCCGGACACGGTCACCCGATCTGGAGGCTGGTGTCAAATACCGTCATGGTTTAGAGACCCGCTTGGTCATTGTGTGTCAGCGCTATTGTTGTAAGACTATATAATATTATATATATAAAATAATGTATAGATTGCCGGGGCACTGGGGCAGGGTTGTTCGGGGGTAGGGGAAAGGTGTGGAACACTTTTTGCCACCGTTTCGCTGTCCCCACGAACGCTGCGCGGACGCGCAAGGCACGGTGTACCCAGATTGCCGTCTGGGTTGGACCATAGTGGTAGCCGAGTGTCCCTTTCTCTCTCTATAAACTCTAACAGTAACACTCAAAACAAATGACACCGGTTATATTACCAGGTTCTTTTATTTCCAAACGGCGTTGTAGGGAAAATGTGGGAAAAATGGAGGGTTTACATCCAACAAAAACTGTTTCTAATCTTCTAAACTCTTTCACAAAAAGACACATAAATAAACAATAACAATACAGAGACCCTAATCTAGAGAAGAGTCCGACCATAGATGTCTGTATAGATCTATGGTCCGACCAACCAGGTCGCCGAACCGAACTAACATCCGGAACAATACTTCCAAAAATATTCTTTAAATCCACTCTCCAGAAATGAGATCAAAACAAAACAAACTTCACTTTAAAACTGCTCTCCAAAATACATTCTAGATCCACACTTTAGAATTAGAACACAACAAAACAAACAATACCCTGAATCCTTACTCTAAACTCTGTTCTAACCCTAAACAATCCTCAATCTACTAAATCCCATCTACAAAAACCAATCTACAAAACCCCATTTACAAAATCTAACTGAAACCCCGTCGCACATTCCGCCCACTCTGTAAAACACAGAATACACGCCGTAAGCATACATAAACAACTCAACAATTTCAACCACCACAAACTAAATCCTTTAACAACAACAAAACACATCATTCCTTCAAAATAACATGCCTACAATACAGTTCTCTCAAACGGTTTTCTAAAACATTCAATAAACAAAACATATTTCCCGAACATTCGACGCACAAAACAATCTACTTGAACATTCAAATAAATCCTCTCAAAGCATGTCACAACCGCATTCTTTAATGCTGTTTTACCCATTGTACAACAAAAATAGCATATGAATAATATTCCCGTCACAGAAAATTCACATTGCTGTTATCCTCCCCGCCCGCGGCAGACACGCCACGCAAAACAGCGCTGCAGAAATGTCAGCCCACTAGACAACACTATGACGGCTTACTAGCGCCAAAACTAAAACTTAGTAATTAACCCGTGAAAGTTACTGATTTTCAAGTGTTAATGTCTAATTTTCAGTTTTGGCTCCCTTCCTGACGGCTTACCAGCGCCAAAACTAAAAATTAGTAATTTTCACGCGTTAATTACTAATTTTCATGTGCCTCGTGACTGTGGGGGCTCAATCGCATGCGCGACTGTTACACCGGCCTCAACAAAACATCTCTCGATTCAAAACTTTTCTGGTCCATAGTTCTTTAATCCGATGCAAATTAACAATAAGAGCTGAGCGCATGTGTAGATAACCGTGACATACAACTGTCTGTCTGACAACTTGTTGAATAACGAATTCTATCGAAAGATATTTGTGAAAATGTGTGAGTCTCGACCAAAGAGATCCGTCTGCTAGTGGTCGGACCTTTAGCACATGTCCGGCCGGCCGCCATTATTTTTTCCTCTCTCGGTTCGAACATTTTCGGATCGATTGTCCTTCACTAATACACTACAAAGCAAATTTATGAGTGTGGTAGTGGAAACAAATTATGAGGTACGGCTGTCTGCCCGACAACTTGTCGAATAAGGAATCATATTGAAAGATATCTGTGAAAGTGTGAGACCACAGCCGATCAAAAGTCCGTCTGCTACGAACAGCTTCGATTCGAAAGTTTTCGGGGTCGATTATTCTTTTCTAAGATACCCAAAACAACGTTAAGGAAAGCGCTATTGTAGACAACTGTGACATGCATCTTCCCGTCGGATAACTTGCTCGATAAGGCCTTCTATTAAAAGATATTTCAGAAATAGTGTGAGAGTGATGTTTGCCGGACGTTGAAGCCTCTCAGTAATTAACACTGTTAATTACTAATTTTCACGTGAAAATGGTAACCCTAGGTTTTGGCACTAGTAAGCCGTCATACAAGACGTCTGTTCTGTTCAACAAACATCAGCGAATGGAGCGACCCCAGCCCAGAGACTATAGAGTCTCTCTCTCTCTCTCTCTCTCTCTCTCTCTCTCTCTCTCTCTCTCTCTCTCTCTCTCTCTCTCTCTCTCTCTCTCTCTCTCTCTCTCTCTCTCTCTCTCTCTGTCTACCCTCTTTGACCTTTACTCATTCAAAATGGTGTACAAGAACAACAATAGCCATCATCATCATCATCATCATCATCATCATCATCATCATCATTATCATCATCGTCATCAGCATCATAATAATCATCACTCATTAAAACGTTTACAATCAAAATATTAATCATGATAATACTAACGTTCTAAGCTGCAAGCTGTTATCCGTTGTAGATCTACTCTATAACCCCGCGACGGCCGTGTCAATCAAACGAGATTGTTATGTCTACCCTAATCGATCACCGACCGTATTTGCCACTATCAGTTCCAGACTTGGCATGCCAAAATGAGATAAAGTAGAGGAGAAATAAATCTTATACATGTGAAACTAGTACCAACATGCACAGCTTGGACTGGTTTGAGGCTGTAGTGTGTACAGTGTGTGTTTTCACTGTTCCGGTATAATAGACGCTACAACTTTTACTGATTTTCCAACATTTAACGAGAGAAAAATTGAAGAAACAATCCTCACCTGCTCTCTCCCTTGGGAAATTTGAACATCCTCAAGCCTTTGGCATGTGCGTTTGAGCAATTGATTCTTTCTTTATTTGGTGTTTAACGTCGTTTTCAACCACGAAGGGTTATATCGCGACGGGTTTGAGCAATTGATGGCCGAACACCATGCCCCACTGCGTTTTCGCGTTGGCGCGGCCATGCTTGTGCAGCACGATATCACTACTGCTGTGAAAAGAGAAAGTAGGTTTTTCCATGTTTCCGCGTGGTGGCGCCACTGGGCTTCCGGTCTCACTTTTCAACACCGCATGGAGCGTCTCTGTATACTCTACAGTCTCTGCCCAGCCTACAACATCACGTGATTCTACGTCACAAGGTCAAAACAAACTCAACCCAGAGGGCTGTTAGGTACCAAAAAACGGTAATTTTACCTATGCAAATTAAGGAATCGGCTCTTCCGCCAGACCATTTCAATACAGACAAAACACAGTCTCGGAAGCCTTAGTGGATCCCCGATAGTACAGGTTTGAATCCTCGACAGCACAGAGGTACCATGAGTTCTCGAGTTCACGGATGCGCAAAAGTACATGTGTACCGTAACTGTCGCTCAGTCACCAGTCATAGTACCAGGGCCAAGTGTGTACTTTCTTTTGCTGGAGGGCATAAATTATATGAGGTTTGGGTGCTTGTAGCTAGACATGCATGTGCAAGCATGCATATTGCAGGTATTGATTATAAACAGATGTTGCCTGATGTCTCCGCGATGACAGGATTGATTTTGTGTAGGCACCCACATTTGACATCCGTCTGCAGTTGTATTCAGATTTAGCTGTAAAAAACATAAAGGCGGTGTAAATGCTAGCAAGGTCTTATAATTTATTCAGTTTTTATTTAGGCAAAGAAAGACCGTTCATTTGCAAATTATTACCAGCTATTGTGTTTTCAGCGTAGCAATAGGGCCCGATATTTAGACGAGACAAGTATAATGCCGACGAGTCGAAGACGAGTCGCATTATACTTGTTCGAGTCTAAATATCGGACCCTATTGCTACGATGAAAACACAATAGCGATTATATAGCTATTCTGACATTAAATTCTGTGTTAAAATCATGTTTTTGTCAGCAACAAGTACCAGAATGGTCCATGTCGTTGAGTGCAGACGACGGTTCCCTTTCCGCATGAAGCCACGGAAATAACCGAACATTGAAAAACCCACGGACATGTATTACGGAGAAAACTCGAGATAACCGGATGTTTAGCATTACGTCAATATGCTAGGAATCATATGACGTCATGACGTATCATGCTTGCCTACATATATTGTATGTTCGAAAGTCTGACTTCTGTTGGGAATTCGCGTGGTGAAGACTGCGGTAAATCTGCAGATGATAAGAGAACAAGGATTGTCTCAGAAGAAACGACTAAATGTTTCAGACCAGTAACTTCATTTCAACATTGCACTATACAATGGACGTTCTCTGTGACAGGAGAGTTTGCTGATTTTGTGTTAAACATTGGAGAGATCGTCTGCTAGAATCAGAGATAGGTCGCTTCAGATTGCAGCTTCTGGAAATTTGCTATCGACATTTGTAAAGCTGAAAAACATTCCCGAGAAGAATTTCAAGTTTGTAAAGCTGAAAAACATTCCCGAGAAGAATTTCAAGTTGTCAGTGTATGCTGTTGTCGATAGAAACATCGCCGCGTGGTACAGATGTGTAAACCGGAACCATGCGTCGGCCATTTTACTCAATATGCTTTTGGATGCCATTTTACTCTTGAAATATGCTTTTGGATATTGAGTAAAATGGCCGACTTCGGCAGCAATATGCTTTGATGATAGGAAGAGACCATCCAATCACAGCCCCCAAATTCCCCCACGTGTTCATCAGAATAGCTATATACTTGACTTCTCTCTAATGTCAGCTTTTACCTCAAAAAGGAGGCATGGGCAACGAATGCTATAGAGTGAAACCCGCTTAAAAGAAAGTCCAAGGGAAATACTTTTTGCTTTCTAAAATCCGAGGTTTCTCTTACCCGGAGACTCCGAATATAATAAATATATATTAATACATTTAACATGACAAAACACTCTCTCTCTCTCCTCTCTCTCTCTCTCTCTCTCTCTCTCTCTCTCTCTCTCTCTCTCACACACACACACACACACACCCACACACAACTGTTCACACACAGACGCACACCACTGATATACACGCACAGACACATACACAAACACACACACACACACACACACACACACACACACACACACACACACACACACACACACACAAAGGACTGTATGTTGCTCAAATCGTAAAAGAATTTTTTTTCATCAAGACAAGATCAGTACAATTCGAAGTTTTGAAAGTTTGAAAAAAGAAAAGCCCGGAAATATGGCATTCCGTTTGTCAAATAATTATTTGGATACTTTTTCATGTTTTTTTTCACCAGTTTTAGCTAAATAATCATTATTTAGAAGCTCATGTGCTAAATAAGTAATTGTTTATAAACAATGTAAAAAAATTCTAAATAATTTTTTGTTTACGTAAACCATTCATTGTTTACCTAAACAATTCATTGTTTACGTAAATAAGTAATTGTTTACGTAAATAATTCATTGTTTACGTAAATAATGTATCGTTTACACAAATAATCACTTATTTCACAAAATAATATTTTTTGGATGGATAAAGTGAGCAGTTGCTAAATAAATCATTGTTTACCTATATAATGCATTATTTAGCAGATTCGCTAAATAATGAAAACTGCTTTCCCTAAACAATTCATTGTTTAGGGAAAGCAGTTTTCATTATTTAGGGAAATCAAGAATTGACTTCTAAGCTTCAATTTTTTTCTTTGTGTATATACTATAATTCAATACAAGGTATCTCCAAACATTATTTATCAGAAAATGTTCGTAAATTTGTTTATTTTACAAGCTGAAATTGCCGTACGAAAAGAACTGAATGCGAAAACAAACAAAAGGTCAAGGTCATGACCGGGAGTGTTTAGTGTTTGCATTCTCTCCCTTGAAGTTGTTGAAAAAAAGTTTTCCGTCCTAAGTTTTCTGTTCTGTCTCAACAAAAACTTTCTCTTTCCATTTCTCTTACTGTTTGACTAAACTTTTTTTTGTATCTGTAAGTTACACAACACAACACAACTTGGTATATGCGAAACTGGGTAATGTGTTGAAACCCCAACAATTACACAGTATCTACTGCCAGTATCAAAACCCACTGCCAGTATCAAAAGTTTCTGCTGCAGCAACCGCAGCAGGACCAGGTCCGCCAGACAGAATGCCGCATATGGCATCAGCAGCAGCGCGTGAAAAAACTTCCAAAATGTCTCTGGTTTCAATATTATCGTTCCTTCCTGCTCCCTCGGCCATTTTGAATTCCTTCGTGACGCGAAAATTCTCCGTAGTTTCGAATATTTTTTTACTTTTCTCTTTGAAATGAAACGATTAAAGGGAGAGAAATGGAAAGACAGGCATGTTGTTGGGACATAAACAAAACAGAGAACATAAGGGGAAAAAACTGTGTTTCAACAACTTCAAGCAAGAAATTGCAAACACTAAACACTCCCGGCAGGGAAAAACCTTAATTGACCTTGACATTTGACTGTGTTTGAGATCAGTTATTTTCGTACAGCAATTTCGGCTTGTAAAATAAACAAAATAATATATACACAACAGCTATTTTAAGATAAGAGTGTGTGGAGAGACCTTGTATTCAATTATAGTAATCACTGAAAGACATAAAACTTAGTTCAGAAGCGAATCCTAGAAACCCCTAAATAATGGAAAATGTGTTGGCTAAACAATTCATTGTTTACGTAAATAATTCATTGTTTACGTAAATAATGATTTATTTAGCAACATTGCTGATTGTTTATAAACAATGTAATATAAGTCTAAATAATATATTGTTTACGTAAACAATATATTATTTTACATTGTAAACAATCAGCAATGTTGCTAAATAAATCATTATTTACGTAAGCAATGAATTATTTACGCAAACAATGAATTGTTTAGGTAAATAATGAATGGTTTACGTAAACAAAAAATTATTTAAAATTGTTTTACATTGTTTATAAACAATTACTTATTTAGCACATGAGCTTCTAAATAATGATTATTTAGCTAAAACTGGTGAAAAAAACATGAAAAAGTATCCAAATAATTATTTGACAAATGGAATGCCATACGGAAACGTGTCACGCAAAACATCTTTCTCAGTCGTAGCAGACGACGGTTCTGCACAGCGCCAGTTCCCCTGAACGGCCAACCGCCACTGCTCTAGTTCGTGTGACTAGCAGCCGTTTGTTGCGTTTTAGATTCAGAGGTACACAATAACGTGCTATTGCAAATAAGCTTACAGCGAGTCGCATTGAAATCACAAACTGACGACTAAATTGTGGAAAAAAAGGAAACTGGATCACACGGGTTCACGATGGCTCAAGGGTAAGATAAACCACGCAAACATAAATTCTTTGAAAATTGCTCGCTCTTTACGGAGGGCACCTAGGATGTTCTCAAGCGGTGAGTGTTTAAAGGAAAGGGCGTTTGTACTGTGTGTAAAAGCCTGACAGTGTATGTGATGGTTTACGGGAGGCTGACAGTGCCTTTAACATATGCACTATGGAGTGAACGATTGTTATGACATGAGTGGTATCTCATACGTATGTAGGATAAATGTTGTGTTTTGATTAAAAACAAGCTCAGAAAGTTGAAAATAATAGAGAAAAGCGTGCTTTCCGGTTAAGTGCTATGCGTCACTGCGCTATACTGGCTTGTCACTTTCTGCACGCTTATTTTTGTGAACGTGTTAAGCGGCGGCTTTCTTTGCGCATGGCCGCCGGGGACAAAGTTATAATGTTTTGCTTAAAAAACAACCTGTCTAGTAATTTCGCTTCATGCGACTTAAATTGTTATGTTTAGTCAAGTTTTGACGAACTGTTTTAAAATAGACAGGGAATCGAGACAGGGGTGTGGAATATGTGCGTGTGTATGTGTGTGTGTGTGTCTGTGTGTGTGTATGTATGTGTGTGTGTGCGTGTGTGTGTGTGTGTGTGTGTGTGTGTGTGTGTGTGTGTGTGTGTGTGTGTGTGTGTGTGTGTGTGTGTAATTCAGTAATTCAGAGAAAACTGCTGGACCGATCTTCATGAAACTTCACATGAAAGTTCCTGTGATGGATATCCCCAGATTTGTTTGATTCAATTTGAAACAATGTATTTGATGACGTCATATCCGGCTATTTGTGAAAGTTGAGGCGGCACTGTCACACCCTCATGTTTCGATCAAATTGATTGACATTTCAGTCAAGCAATCTTTGACGAAGCCCGGCCTATGGGATTCCATTTCAGCTTGGAAGCTTACAAATTAATCAATTAGTTTAGTCACTGAAAAAAAAAAATGTAGTAACCGACCCAAAACTGGCTTTGCTGATCATAGTTGTACTGGCTTCGCTGATCATGGCTGTACATGTACACACTTCGCTGACTGTTTCAAGTCGGACTGTGGAGCACGCCTAGCGTACAGAGCGTTGACTGCTCTGACCTAGACGCCTTGAAGATTGAGGAGCTGAAATGCTTAACGCAGTCGGGCCTCTGTGGATCCGGACACCGCGGCTGATGTGCAGTTTGCCTTTCTGTCAAACACCAGCTACGCCTGCAGGTAAAGTACAGTCGAACCTGTCTATAACGGCCACCCAAGGGACCAGCACAGCGGTCCTTAAAGACAGGTGGTTGGTGTTTGTAGGTAAATTATACGAGGAATTTTTTTTCTCGGGGATCCCGGGGCCGTGGTCGTAATGGACGAGTGGTCGTCATCGAGGGGTGGTCGCCATGGCAGGTTCGACTGTTAACCTTTTGCAAGTTAAACCGGATGGGAGAGGGTTTAGCCTTTATGCAAACGCTCGGCATTATCGAAGGTAAATATTAACTTTTCATGTTTGACGAAGATAGAACGTGTTGTTGTTGTCGTTGTTGTCATAATTTATATTTTTGTTGTTGTTTTGTTATTCTCAACAATCTTTTCAAAATAATCAAAATGTGTTTTAATTTTAAATTTCCCCCCATTCAAAATGAATAATTATTTAGGAAAACAAACCAAAAACACACACACACACACACACACACACACACACACACACACACACACACACACACACACACAAACTCCTATATCCGCCCACTCACACACACACACACACACACACATACACACACACACACACACACACACACACACACACACACACACACACACACAGAGAGGCATTGCTTCCTCTGCACAGAATATGTCACATGCCTTCACATTGCGGTCCCGAATGAAGACAAGAAATTCAGTTGATCCCAGGATCAACACGAGCCGAAACATTGACAATATCAAAGAAACAGGGAGTTCTACACCTGTTGGTACAGGTAAACAAAATAATAGTGTTGATGTGTCCTGTTAAATTGTCTTTTCGGCGTTTGTACATAAATGGGAGATATAGAGAATACTACATGGCTTGCTGTGTCGTACCAGATTTACACGAGTTGTTTTTTTAAATATTGAACTGCGAGCGAAAGCGAACTGTTCACTATTTGAAAAAGCAACGAGTGTAAATCTGGTACGGAACAGCAAGCCATGTAGTATTCTGTTTATCCTACATACTGTACTTACGTGTATTTTACTGAAAATGTCCTGCATTCGAGGCAGCTAAATTGAAGACGCTTGTTTTAGAACCTCGATCTATTCTAAAGCCTCGTGCAATCTATTACGTCAAAGCAAAGAAACGTCACTCTGAAAGTGTGGCGTGACGTGTTAGTTCTAAAGATTCATCGAGGGTAATTAGCGAGCGCAATTTGTGTTTCTATAATGACGTTTGTCTCGGTGACTTTGGCATCATAAGCAGTGGAAAAACAGGTCCCTGCCAGACTTGCTTGACATGACCTCATTTACATGATATACACACGTGTGATTTGAACGATTATTATCTCACGGGTGTCTCTCTCACGTATGTAGGATAAAACAACTATCGCAATATCAAGGAAGAAGATTGTTGTGAAAGTAATGCAATAATGAATAAGAGCTCAATCATGAATAAGACCTATTGGCTTAACAGAAAGGAAGAAGGCTACTCTACCTTTATGGAAGTGATGCAATAATACTGGTATTGGTGACAGAAATATGTTTTCCACCAAGAAACCGATCGATCAACCAAGGAACCAAAAGACAGAGCGAGCGATAGACGTTGCAACAGGTAGGAATGGTATTGTTTTTGGTCTGAATGAGCGTGATACAGTGGCATGTCACAGTGAAGAAGGGAAAGTAGTAAAAGTAGTTATAAATAGAAATGAATGAAATCAAAGTGTATGATGCAAATAACTTTATTTAAAATTATCACTGAGTCACAAAATAATAAAGCAAGAAAGAATACAGTGTTAGTGAAACTGTTGTAAATGGCAAAATGCTGTTGCCATGAATACACATTTGAATGCTAGTAATGTAGCACCAATATATGACATTGCCTGTTGTAAATGGCAAAATGGTTTATGAAAGAGATTTACAGTTTCACTCCAACAAAAAATGTAAGCTTACTTCGTAGCTTTCGGTAGCTGTTGCCATAAATACCCAAAGACACTGGCATACAAATAATATAGCATCAATATAGGACATTGTATTGATATTACCTACAATGATATCTGTCGTCAAGGTTAACAAATGCTGACTAGATGTAACAAAATAGATACAATATTATAATACTAAAGTGAGTGCTTAGTCATGCAGAGTGGCGTTTGCATAGAATTGAAGTCTATTCGTCACGAGGGTGAACAGCATGATAACTTTCCTGTATAATACTTCTTCAAAAGGAACACTTTATTATATTTAAATATCTGGGAAATTGTGGTTAAAAGACTTCGTTACTTCTTGATTGTTATTTACTATTATATTGAAGTGAATAGCAAAACGCTGTATTTGAAAACAGCATGGGATTTATATATATATATATATATATATATATATATATATATATTTTGGTATCAGGTAATGCCCTAGTTTTTACAAATTGTAGCAAAGTCGATTAACTTTACTATGTACGATGTTTGCTTGCAAATTACAACACAAACGCGAAAAACTTAACTATTTGTAGAGTTCTAAGGCATTGCAGACAAAGCAACTGCAAGAAAGTCAGGTTTTAGCAGTGTGAAAATCCGCTGAAAACGGTCTTATATCCCTTCCGTTAACATGGCTTCGTCCGGCCATACATGTAGGCTCTTATGACACTGACCCTGAGCTGACCCTGAGGCACTGAAAAGGTTTTCACGGAAAAAGTCTCTCGAAGAACGAAATGGGTTCGGTGCATTTGTCAGTCTGTCACATGTTGAAGGGCCCCATACGGGTTGAAAGAGATAAGGTACTGTCGTGTTTTTCCCAAACCTAGTGCACTACCGTTCTCACGAGATAAGTTACTTCTGTTTTGTTCCGGTTTTTCTCTCCAATTGACACCATGTATGAGAGATGAAACAGAAAAGCCTGTTGTGAAAATGCAAAAATTTGGAGGTAAAAACGAAACAAAACAAAAGTAACTGTTCTCATGACAACGGCAAACAACGACACCGCCCTCAGCTAATTCAAGAAATCACCCTCGCTCCTGCTAGGTACACGTGCACTCAAGTTAACCTCTGCTTTGACCTGTGTGCCAAGAGTGAGATGAGAGAGAGCAGAGACACACACACTCCCGCGCCGTAGATCAGATTAATAGGTGCTTGATTTTGGTATTTTGATTTTACATAACATTAAACCTTTCTTCTTCTTATTTTTATGGTGAGCTTATATAGCTTTACATATTAATTTCTGCCGTGTGAAATGGAATTTTTTACAGACAGACAGACAAACATTTTTTACACACAATATATAACGCATTCACATCGACCAGCAAACCTCAAGCCTGTTAGGCGAGCATTCACCTTTCGCGGCCTTTATTCCAAGTCACACGGGTATTTGATGGACATTTTTATATATGCCTATACAATTTTGCCAGGAAAGACCCTTTTGTCAATCGTGGGATCTTTAACGTGCACACCCCAATATAGTGTACACGAAGGGACCTCGGTTTTTCGTCTCATCCGAAAGACTAGCACTTGAACCAACCATCTAGGTTAGGAAAGGGGGGAGAAAATAGCGGCCTGACCCAGGGTCGAACACGCAACCTCTCGATTCCGAGCGCAAGTGCGTTACCACTCGGCCACCCAGTCCCATGGGGTTCATGGTCATGGCAACAGCCTTAATAATATTATATCATGTATAATATTACATTTCAGCATATGTGAATTACATGTCATCATACCAAACTGTCATACATTTTTATTCCCACATCATTCTGATTGATCACAACCAAACCTACTATCAGTGGACACATCCAAATACAAGCGCCTGTTCTTGACAACTTGCGACTGATCTAAAAATAAATACCAGTGCAATTTCCTCGGTCTGGCTTTGCCACGACACTCACGGTTTGGCCTGTTGGTAAAATGTACAATGTATTTTCTGATTTGTGCACAAAAGCTTTTTTCTTTTTTCTTTTTTTTAACATAACAATGTTTAATGTCATTGTTTGTTTAAAAGACCATGGTCACATTTGTAAAAAAAAACCGGTTAATTTAGAAAATAAATAACATTTTGGTTCATGATTTTTCCTACACCTGTGCTGAAAAAAAGAAATAAAAATGTCGGTATATAAGTCACTCAAATACAGCAATGCATGAATGGCTCGGTTTGAGTTTGTTGCGGTTGACCCTGCACAAATCGACCTATGATGTTTTTGTTCAACAATTTTGCCGTCACCCCTCCCATAGGGTGACGTATTCCACAACTTCCTGTGTTCCTGTGTTGCTCAGTGATTTTGTTAGAATTCAAATTCTTGTGACACACTTCTTCTTGTTCATTTCCTGTGCCTGTGATTTGTTTGAGCACATTGTGAGGTATTTCACCACAGACTACAAACGGCGACTTCCTGTCACGTGTTCGCCCATGAACAAAAATTTCTCCTCCTGCACGCTACTTACCCGTCGCCAAAGACGACCCGCTCGTGCGGCTCGTCAATAAAAACCATCATGTGTTCATTTTATCTGTGCAGATTATGACGCTGATTGCTTAGTGAGGAAACAGCTGACCATCAATAGGTGCTCGAAACTGAAGGCACTGGCTGTCGTCTCTGAGTCCAGAGATCGGAGCCTCATGTTTGGCTTCTGCGCGTTCTACAGAAACTTGTACAGGACCACCCAGCTTAGCCGTGGAAAGGTTATGAAGTAGGCCTATGAGGCTTGACCATTGACTTATGGGTCAAGAGTGAACTAAAGTTGCTTTGCCAATACAAAAACCATCAACCAACATTTAAGACAACAAACAAACACAACAAACAAACACAACAAACAAACAAACACAACGAAAACAACAACAACAACAACAACAACAACAACAAAACACACGACAAAACAACATCAACAAAGAACAAGTCAAACAAACCATACAGACTCACAAAAGATCACATCATATTAATTTAATTCGTGGCAGAAACAAATCCAGATGATGACTGATGCTGTTTTCTACAGGGTATTTGACGCCACCCTGGACTGCGCGCGACAGCAACTTAGCGTCTGTTCCGGGAGGACCAATGAGATTTTCGCCAACTACTTCATGCACTTCATCCCTACAGCTTGCCGAAATCAGAAGTCGGAATCCAGTGGAGGCCCACGAGTATCTTATAGGGTCGGCAACGTCGATGCGGCGGACGGCGGACATCGCCTTACAGGTCGAATTGAAAATGTAGCATGGCCTGGAGCGCATAAGACGAAGTCAGAAATCAGCGGAGGTAAGACTTTCCGGGATCCAAAGTAAACCTGGCAAAGATTATTGGCAACTTTTTTGGAAAACAGATTTCTTTTGCAGGGGTCACGTGACCAAATAAGGGTACGAATAAAACCGACGGGACCAAAATTTAAATTGTTAGTTAAACAATCGACACAAATGGAGAATGGCACAACTTGGTAACTTAGGCACACGCGCAGAAAGCAATTATCTATCCAGAACAGGTTGTTTTGTTTCTCTATCTTACATCTGTCCTATGTTATACCATTTCTACTGATGAGGTGGCGAACGCATGAATGGTTGAAAACGGGAGCTTGTAGGGTCAATTTTAAAATACAATGAAATACGATGCAATCATTACATTTAGTCAAGTTTTGACTAAATGTTTTAACATAGAGGGGGAATCGAGACGAGGGTCGTGGTGTATGTGTGTGTGTGTGTGTGTGTGTGTGTGTGTGTGTGTGTGTGTGTAGAGCGATTCAGAGTAAACTACTGGACCGATCTTTATGAAATTTTTTTATGAGCGTTCCTGGGTATGATATCCCCAGACCGTTTTTTAAAAAAAATTTTCGATAAATGTCTTTGATGACGTCATATCCGGCATTTTGTAAAAGTTGAGGCGGCACTGTCACACCCTCATTTTTCAATCAATTGATCGAAATATTGGCCAAGCAATCTTCGACGAAGGCCGGACTTTGGGATTGCATTTTAGCTTGGAGGCTTAAAAACTAATCAATGACTTTGGTCATGAAAAATCTGAAAATTGTAATTACAATTATTTTTTTTATAAAATTACGTTTATCGTATTTTTCATCATTTTCTGATTCCAAAACAATATAAATAATTATATTATTCGGATTAAAAACAAGCTCTGAAAATTAAAAATATAAAAATTATGATTAAAATTATATTTCCGAAATCGATTTAAAAACAATTTCATCTTATTCCTTGTCCGTTCCTGATTCCAAAAACATATAGATATGATATGTTTGGATTAAAAACACATTGAGAGAGTTAAAAAGAATAGAGATATAGAAAAGCGCACTATCCTCCTCAGCGCAACGGCTACCGCGCTTTTCTGGATTGTTAATTTCACTGCCTTTGCCACGAGCGGTAGACAGACGATGCTACGAGTGTACGGTCTTGCGGAAAAAATGCAATGCGTTCAGTTTCATTCTGTGAGTTCGACTGAGCTTGACTAAATGTATTTTCGCCTTACTGGTATCGAACATTTGCTTTTGATCACTACAAACTACAAATTTATTAATTCTTAAGCTTCCAAGCTAAAGTACAATCCCATAATGCGGACTGAGGCAAATAATGTTTGATCAAAGTTTCAATCAATTTGATAAAAAAAAAGGTTACCACAGTGCGGCCTCAACGTTTGCAAAAAAAGCTGGATATCATCAAAGACATTTATTGAAACAATGAAAAAAATCGGTGTATTATCTGGAAGAACCTCAAGTTAAAGATTCAAGTAGATCTGTGCGGTAGTTTTTCTAGAATTGTTGTACACACACACACACACACACACACACACAAACACACACACACACATATACATATACACACACACACACACACAACACACACAAGTATTTCTCATTTCTTCTCCTCAGGCCAAGCATATATATGAAACCAGTATTAATTAATGAAATCAATTTGTATGGTTAAAATGTCTCAGTTAAGTAAAAAAAATATCACCTTCGTAACATGGTTTCCACAATAGGTACACAGCTCTTGCCTTGCCTTGTCAGGTGAGGGACCTGACCCAGGTCACGAGAATGCATTGACTGAAATGCGTAATCAGATAGGAGCGATCCAGTCCCCATTGCAGCTGTTCTGTTTGACTCGCAGGATCGCTTTGACCTTTCTTTTGGTCGAAATCAGATGATAATAAAAACGTTATTTCTACTATGCGGACTGTTAGCAGACATGTCACAAAAATGATATCAGCATTCGCCTGCCGGCTCATGCTAATATCCATTGTCTCAGTCAGCATATTAGAACTAACTCAAAATATCACTGAAGTCATTCACGATATTTCCCCTCATCTACCCATACCCGCTACTTGCCAAGAGTAACACAGTATGCTTCTTACACCCGCCTTTACGCTCTTGCTCACTCAAACAAAGATCTTGTAGGCGTAGCCTACAAGATCTTTGACTCAACTCTCCCCCCGCACCCCTCTCCCGCCCCAAACAAGTTTTTTCAATGTCCAGATATTCTCACTTTTGTACTACAAAAACTGACCGTGTCGTTTTACATTTAGTCAAGTTTTGACTAAATGTTTTAACATAGAGGGGGAATCGAGACGAGGGTCGTGGTGTATGTACAGTGTCTGTCTGTGTGTGTGTGTGTGTGTGTGTGTGTGTCTGTCTGTGTGTGTGTAGAGCGATTCAGAGTAAACTACTGGATCGATCTTTATGAAATTTTACATGAGAGTTTCTGGGTATGATATCCCCAGATTGTTTTTTTCATTGTTTCGATAAATGTCTTTTATGACGTCATATCCGGCTTTTTGTAAAAGTTGAGGCGGCACTGTCATACCTTCATTTTTCAATCAAATTGATCGAAGTTTTGGCCCAGCAATCTTCGACGAAGGCCGGACTTCGGTATTGCATTTCAGCATGAAGGCTTAAGAATTAATTAATGACTTTGGTCATTAAAAATCTGAAAATTGTAATTAAAATTATTTTTTTATAAAACGATCCAAAATTACTTTTATTTTATTCTTTATCATGTTCTGATTCCAAAAACATATAGATATGTTATATTCGGATTAAAAACAAGCTCTAAAAATTAAAAATATAAAAATTGATTAAAATTAAATTTCCGAAATCGTTTTAAAAACAATTCCATCTTATTCCTTGTCGGTTCCTGATTCCAAAAACATATAGATATGATATGTTTGGATTAAAAACACGCTCAGAAAGTTAAAACGAAGAGAGGTACAGTAAAGCGTGCTATGCAGCGCAGCGCAACCGCTACAGCGCTGAACAGGCTCGTCACTTTCACTGCCTTTTGCACTAGCGGCGGACTACGGTCATTGTGAAAAAATGCAGTACGTTCAGTTTCATTCTGTGAGTTCCACAGCTTGACTAAATGTAGTAATTTCGCCTTACGCGACTTGTTACTTTCTCTCCACAGGAACCAGTGCAGTTGGAGCATCATGCGTGTTACTTCTGTTCGCTGCTTTGTTGGCGGTCATCTGCTGGTACTAAGACACCTGACGTCAGAGCTTCGTCATCATATGCTGACGTCACAAGCAATTAATCATCTCCACCTTGACCTATCCAATGGCTCATG
>NC_090246.1:734080-759080 GCF_037325665.1 Littorina saxatilis | reverse complement strand
TTTCCCGTATTTTGGAATCACACACACAGGATAAGATTAGACTTTCCCGTATTTTGGAAACACACACACAGGATAAGATTAGACTTTCCCGTATTTGAAAAAACAACAAAAGGTTGCATTTGAAGGAATTTGACTATGCAAAAACTATCGAGATTAAATGGATGCAAAACTTAACATAACAGCTATTTCTTTTTTCCATAATTGTTTTCAGATAGATTTTGAATCGAAACTCTGTGCACGCGCGTGTATGTGAGTGTGTGTGTGTGTGTGTATGTGTGTGTGTGTGTATGTGTGTGTGTGTGTGTGTTCGTGTGTGTGTGTGTGTTCGCGCGTGTGTGTGTTCGCCCGTGTGTGAGTGTGTGTTGATCAAAGGAAACAAGTCTAAAAGTGTTCGTTTTTAAAACACCACTTGATCCCCGAAAGTGTATTGTTTAGACAGAGACCTCATGTTATTTTCAGAACATTTTAGAACAATGGGGCGCCTGTCGCACGACATGCCAGTGTGTTAGAGGACGGGAGGTTTACCGAGTCGATCAACATTGTTGAACATTTCTGAAAAAAACCAATTACCGGTACACTAAAGACGCCCACTTCAGTTCTTGTTACACATTTTGCACACTGATTCATTTTCCTATTTGAATAAAATTAGAAACCAGTAAGCCAGAAAATACCAAGCTTATGTAGTGGACAGATGATGCTATCCATAATCACTGACGGTGTAAATAATCGTTAGCAAGGGAAGGCAGGTATAGTCATACCTAGCCTGCCCTAGCGACCACCTCACACTCATTTTGATATAATTAATTACCACACGTTTACGAAGAAATCGTGCCGTACACGTCTAGATTAAGGTAGGTCTACAATTGATTTTCCAGACTCTTCAGGTTCGTCGAATTCGCCAGACCCCTCAGCCCCCCCCCCCCCCCCCGAATCCTTTAAAGGTGTGGTCTCTCTATGACTATCTGGGGGCTAGGTGTTTGAATAGCTAGAGCTGAGACTCATGTTCAGAATTCTGTACAGCGACCTTGACAGCTTCATTCAACGCTTGACTATTTCCTGTTTGCCCTCTCAGGGCAGAGCATACTTTGTTTTCAAGAGGGGTCGAGGGGAAAAATAAATGCCTTGGTAGAGATTGGAACCAAGGACCTCGAGATTTCGGGGCCGACGTCCTACCCGCAGGACCACTTCACACAATTTTAATAAAGATAAAACAAAAACAATTTTTTAAATTTTATTCTACTGTTAAATTATTTTTCATGCGTTGCAATACGTCAAGATTGCCTTTAAAATTCGCCGTTACGTTTCAGGGAATCGCAGCACATGTTTAAAGTCCCAGTCTGCCTCAAATGGTTACAGAACGATTTAAATCTTCTAACGAAAAACACAGTTCTAACCTTATGGAATACACTTGCAATAGCATTTAATGACACTGTCCGTTTTAATGGCAATTTAGCTTGCGTAAACCACACACCAGTTGTCGGGGTTAATCTAACACCTGAGCCTTCTGGGCTCCGTTTTTTCAAACTGTCAAAACTTCGAATTGTACTGAAAACGAGGCTTCCTATTTGTCCAATGGTAAATTCGTTCTGACTGCACGAAATAAATTTTTCTTACTCTCAACGGAAATCAGCCAGGATGTTCCCGTTCGCTGAGCGTTCAAATGGAAGTAATAATGTACTGTATGTAGAGGCTCGGGGAGCTCAGTGATCAGAAACGGATGGTTTACGGGAGGCTAAGTGTGCCTTTAAGGTGTTACGAGTGTGTTCGGGTTGCGGTTCTTGCTCATGTTTATACTCACTGAGTCACTTCCCTTGGATCTGGATCTAGATAACCCGCCTGGGTTGGTGGTTTGCGGGTGCGAATGCGTATACGCACGGTTCAGTGTGCTTTCGCGAAAGGGTGTGTCATATGCACGGCTAGAACTAAGATACTTCTTGATTTCAGTAAATAGTTTCATTACATGTCAACTAGTTCGTTTTTAAATGATTTTTTAGAGATCGCCAAATGGTATTGTGTGAATAACATCATTCGATCGATTGTACGCGGCACGGCGCCGTGCTTCTAGTAGCTCAGTCCATTCCTTCTTTCCGGTGTGGAAACAGACGTGTTTCTGGCGAAAGAATCGGCGTTTTCAACTCGCCATGCATATCTTCATATTCATTCGGACTAGAACAACGAAATATAAATTTCTTGTAAAAAAAATCCCCAGCCTTGCGACTCTGGTAGTCATTTTCTTACGCGAAGCGGCCTTTGGTAGGTACGACAGTTTTAGTAACCCAAGTATATATCTAAAACGCACGTGGACGAGTTTTCAATGGCGTATTTGAAGTCTGTGAATGTTGTGATTACAAATCATTTCGGGGCACCCCTCAGTCTATACGTACAGACAAACAAATTGCATGGAACGAAAGTTGAGAGGCTGGACTGTAAGTTGTTGTTTTGACTTCTACAAATCTCGCAGGTCTTTTATGCAAAACAGACTCAAAATTGCATTGTTCACGCAAGTGTAGATGACGAGACTATCGAAGGAATGGAATACACTTGCCTACAGATATAATAGACAGACACTGTCTATTTATATCTATGACTTACCCTAGCCCATATGTTAGAATAAAGAACATACTTTGCTCTTTTGAATGATGTATGATTTGGCACTGTACACAGGATTTTAGACCTGCCCCCGAAGTGATTTTTCCATAAACCCGTCAAAAAGCTCACTCTGTTTTGGCCGTAAAAAGCGCCCAAATGAAGTCAATTTCTAACCTGTGTCGTGTGTTCGAAGGAGTACATCTCAGCGATGCCGCCATTGCCTTGCAACCTCAAAGAAATATATTTTAATAGCCCGCTAAATGAACGTTTTTTTAGTGTGAAATAAAAGCCGGAGATTTGCTTCGTTTCTTTGCTGCGACACAAAACCAAAACCAACTATAGATCTGCGGTGACATTATGAGTTCGTTTTCGACATTGCAGTGAAGTTGCGTGGATCTTCGACGATTCCCGTTCGGTTTAATGTGGATAGAGCTTTGATAGAATGTAACTGTTTTGAAAAGTTACAACATGAGTCCTTGGGATCGATGTTTTTCGGTAAACTTCTTCGTATCCTTGACTTTACTTTTGACTTGAACAGATCCAGATCGGCTGGGGCTGTTGATCGCCTACACAGATCTATATGAAGTTGACTCGACACGGCGAACCGCCGAATCCGTGCCCTCTCGTCGTACCCACCAGCCACAGGCACAGTAAAAAGAGAGTTTAAATTATATTTATACTAAATAACACTTTAATCAACCAATTTTCTTGTTGGAATTGTAAATCGCTTTGAGCTGTAAATCATGACTTGCGTTATAGAAAAGTGTTTTCTTTTCTATTTTTCATTGTTAGGTGGATTTCAGCGTTTTAGTACAAGCAGTGGCTAGCAAAGACTCACTCAATTTGTGTGTGCGCTTGAAAGCGCGCGCGTGTTTGTGTGTGTCAATGTGTGTGTGTGTGTGTATGTGTGTGTGTGTGTGTGTGTGTGAGAGTAAGTGTGTGTGTGTGTGTGTGTGTGTGATCAAAAGTTGACGAGGGCGGGCGGGGGAGGGGGGGGGGGTGGTTGGTGGGTTGGGATTGCGCCGGGGCACTAAGGACACTAATTGTTTGTACTGCGATTCAGGCAAAACTACGGGACAGATGTTTATGTAACCTTGCAAATAAGTGTTCTGACCCCCACCCCTTCACCCGCATTCAAACACTTGGGTCAGTGCTCTTTCAACTGACCTGCTAGGCTCACAAATGATTTGTATCTTCACCTTTTTTCAGCCAAGATATGGGGTGGGGCGGGAAACATTTTTGAGTAAGAAAAAAGGAAACGCTTTAAAAAAAAATTGTTAAAGGTATTGTGAACAGTGAACTTATCTGTATTCAAATGTGGTTTAATTTGTGATGACATTTTGTGTTATAACGTTTTTACCACTAAATTAAAACAGTCTGGTTTTCTTCGCGTTTTCGATGTACACTCTTGATATATAAATACTGACACTCCTCTTAAAACTGTTTGATCCACCCTGGTGTGTGTGTGTGTATGTGTGTGTGTGTGTGTGTGTGTGTGTGTGATTAGTGGGGTGGGCGGGTGGTGGAGGGGGGTGGTATTGGATCGGGGGGTGGGGGGGGGGGTGGGGAGGGGTTGGCAGGGGGTATCGGTGCACTAAAGGCACCAAGTGTTTGGGTGTTTGTGTTTGTATTGCGATTCAGAGAAAACTACTATACAGATTTTTATGAAACTCTGCACACTTCTCCCTACCACCTGACCTACTGGGCTCCCAAATGAATGTTTTCATCAATTTTTGTCAGTCAAGATATGGGGGTGGGGGTGGTGCGGGGATAATTGTGGAGTAAGCAATAAGGAAACATGCACGTTATGGTTTTCTTAGGTATTGCAACGGTATGTATAGTGAAGTTAGCTGTGTTCAAATTTGTTTATGATCTGTCGAGCCAATTTTGTGTTACAGCGTTTTTGAGTGATAATTGTTGTGTACGCTCTCGCCAATCCTGAATAATTTTCGGCATGCACATTGATAAGTACCGTATTATAATAAAGTGATACTCTCCATTCTTTTAACTACACAAAGTAATGTTTTATTGATCTTTTCTAAAGATAAAAATGTCAGTTACGATGACGTTACGAATTACAGTGTTTTCTGTAAGGTCATATGTGTCCACCCGGTACCCCCCAAAACTGACAAAACTCTTATAAAAAAAAAATGAATAAGAAAACAACGTTTTTTGTCTGTCTGCAGTTGTGGACATATAGCTTAGAGAAACATGTGCTCAAAATGTGTAATGGATTTCACGTGCGATTTTTTTTTTCTTGGGTTGAGGAGAGGGGGTGGGGGGGGGGGGGGGGGTGTATGCCCCTTGATCAGTCTCGGGCGCTCTGCGACCTCGATTTACACTATTGAATTCTAAAAACACCCCCCTTACAAACTAACTGATCTACCCTGGTGTATATATATATATATACATATATATATGTGTGTGTGTGTGTGTGTGTGTGGTGTGCGATTCATAGAAATTTACTGGACAGATCTTCATGAAACTTTACACACAAATGTTCGGACCCCCAACCCTTCACCCTGATTTAAACTCATGTATCACAAGTCCAGCGCTCTACCAACTGACCTACAGCGCTCCCAAATTATTTCTTTTTATCATTTTTGTCAGTCAAGATAATGGGGGTGGGGTTGGTACGGGAATAATTGTGAAGCAGACAATAAGGCAACAACTTATTTTGTTTACAGGTATTGTAGATGTATACAGTGAACTTAGCTGTGTTCAAGTTTAGTTATGTTTCTGTCGAGCGAAGTATTTTTAAATACGCGTTTTTACTACTAAAGGAGTGATGATTTTATGTGTACGCCCTCGAGAAACCTCGATCATTTTCTGAAAATGTACGTTGATAAGTACCGTTTTATGATAAAGTTATACTCTCCATTCATTTATATACACAAACTAATGTTTCATTTATTATTTGTAGAGCTAAATATGTCAGTTGGGATCATGTTAAGAATCGCAGTGTTTTTCGCAAAATCGTACTTGACAACCCCCAGTAAAAAAATTCTAAAAAAAAAGTTAATACGTCAACCTCTTTTTTTCTTTGCACAGATGTGTCCATATTGCTTAGAGGAACCTGTGCACAAAATGTGTAATGTTTCTCTCACGCGATTTGAACACACAAGTAACCCCTTAAGAATCGCAGTGTTTTTCGCAAAATCGTACTTGACAACCCCCGGTAAAAAAATTCTAAAAAAAAATTAATACGTCGACCACCTTTTTTCTTTGCACAGATGTGTCCATATTGCTTAGAGGAACCTGTGCACAAAATGTGTAATGTTTCTCACACGCGAATTTTTTTTAAATACGTTTTTACTACTAAAGGAGTGATAATTTTATGTGTACGCCCTCGATAAACCTCGATCATTTTCTGAAAATGCACGTTGATAAGTACCGTTTTATGATAAAGTTATACTCTCCATTCATTTATATACACAAACTAATGTCTCATTTATTATTTGTAGAGCTAAATATGTCAGTTGGGATCATGTTAAGAATCGCAGTGTTTTTCGCAAAATCGTACTTGACAACCCCCACTCAAAAAATTCAAAAAAAAAAGTTAATACGTCAACCTCTTTTTTTCTTTGCACAGATGTGTCCATATTGCTTAAAGGAACCTGTGCACAAAATGTGTAATGTTTCTTTCACGCGATTTGAACACACAAGTAACCGGCCTTAAGAATCGCAGTGCTTTCCGCAAAATCGTACTTGACAACCCCCGGTAAAAAATTTCTAAAAAAAAAATTAATACGTCGACCACCTTTTTTCTTTGCACAGATGTGTCCATATTGCTTAGAGGAACCTGTGCACAAAATGTGTAATGTTTCTTTCACGCGAATTTTTTTTAAATACGTTTTTACTACTAAAGGAGTGATAATTTTATGTGTACGCCCTCGAGAAACCTCGATCATTTTCTGAAAATGCACGTTGATAAGTACCGTTTTATGATAAAGTTATACTCTCCATTCATTTATATACACAAACTAATGTCTCATTTATTATTTGTAGAGCTAAATATGTCAGTTGGGATCATGTTAAAAATCGCAGTGTTTTTCGCAAAATCGTACTTGACAACCCCCAGTAAAATAATTCTAACAAAAAAGTTAATACGTCGACCCCCTTTTTTCTTTGCACAGATGTGTCCATATTGCTTAAAGGAACCTGTGCACAAAATGTGTAATGTTTCTTTCACGCGATTTGAACACACAAGTAACCCCTTAAGCCACCACTTGATGCTACACGACATTCGCGCCATGTGATAGTTGCGATATCTCTTTTAACAACATTTGTACCGAGTCGTTTATTTTCCCCCTCAAATGCTCAGTCCTGAGGAAACAGGAAGTTACCCGTGCAAAAGTCAAGGTCATACAGGGTCAGGTTTCCTTCCGGCCGCCTTCAGCGTCCGCTTGAAGGACACAATAAGGTATTTTCTTCCGCTTTCATTGGCTAAAACTCACACCTGCACTCCTGTTTTTGAACAAATGGGGTTTCACGTGAGTGACAGTTTCATTTCCCGCGATTGATTTGCGTTCACACGATTCCTATCCCTGCCCCCCGTCACTTTGTCCTGAACGCATCAGTTGCATAGGCTGCTCCAGTTTACAGACAAACATGTATTGCCTTGCAGCTTTCTTCATCATTGGTGAGAGAATTTTAAAATATACTTTGGACTCAAAAAAACAAAAATGGTAGGAAATTGGAAAGTTTTTTTTATTGACAAAACTTTGTCAAAGATAAACGTTCCAATGACCTACCATTCTTGCTTCTTGATTCTGAATTTTGGAACTTTAGCAGTGTATCTATTTTTGATTTGTTTTATACTTTGGACAGTTTGTACCAATGACATAAATAATGTTTTTTAATTGATGAAGATTCTCGATAAAGCTTGTCACAAAATATTAGTGCGAGGGTTCTTGACTGTATTCTAACTAATACGAGGACTAGCATGACACTGAAGTGTTGCACCGAAAAATGTAGTTTGTTTCCGAAAATAGCTCGAAAGTCTGTTATAGGTCAGCGCTAGGTGGGCATGGTCCAGGGAGCATATATTGGCAAGATATGTGCCCAACGAACGCATAACTATGAACTTGTCAAAAAGTAACGTGACGGTAAGCTTCCATAATTCCTCGCTTCTGATTTTGGGAAATAGGCAAAAGTTCTGAAGATTCTGCGAATTTGGCAATTCGGTGAATTCGGCACGACATAATTATAGACTTCGCTGATTGTTCTAAGGCGCACTGGGGACCACGCCCAGCGTACTTGCCTTTGACTGCTCTGACGTAAACGCCTGGGATAGTGAGATGACAAAATGCTTCACGCAGTCGGGCTTCTCTGTGGATGCGCACACCCTGGCAGATGTGGAGATTGCCATGCTGACCAACACCAACTACGCCTGCAGGTAAAGTACATTGGAACCTGTCCATAACGACCACCCAAGGTCAACCAAACGCGGTCCTTCTAGGCAGGTGTTCGGGATTGAAATGTGTATCTAAATAAAGTCTCGCCGTCGACTTGTTTTTGGAGTTGATCTTATAGTTTGATGCCAACAAATTGACTAAATGTTTTTATATTGCGTCACGCGACTTGTTTTGGGTTCACTACAAATGTATGACACGTCTCTAATTTTATGTCAGAGCAGCAGAGTCGACATGACACCATAAATCTTCATCGTATTTTTCAGGAACACCGATGCATTTAAGTCCGCTGTGTCATGTGCCATTGGTTTCGTCAGAAACTGTCTCATAAAATTATCTCTGTGGGAAGACCCGGCCATTCTACTGGACGCCAACAAAGTGACCGATGGTCTTGTTTACCTCTGTGACCATATTGCAGGTGTAGTATTAGTATTGGCCATTCTGTTCAACTGATGAGGTTTTCGATTTTCCCTGCATATTGTATTTGTGGGTCTGTCTATTTCTCTCTCTCTCTCTCTCTCTCTCTCTCTCTCTCTCTCTCTCTCTCTCTCTCTCTTTTTCTCTGAATGACATATCTACTATGCTTTTAAATGTGGTGCACGTTTTCACGTTTTGGGGTTTTTAGAATCAAGGTTATCTCATCAGATTTCAGATTCTGATGTTGTTATTCCTGGTTACAATGTATTACGACGAGACCCACAGCAAAGTAAAGAAACTGGTTTGCTACCGTACATAAGTGAATCAGTTAGATATCATATACACGATGAACACGCCTTGAGCAGTTTGAGGAATCGGTGTGAATAGAAGTCAAGTTGAAAAGAGCACCTCCACTCCTTATAGGTTTCTGTTATAAAAATCCTGCAGAGCGAGAGAACTGGTCAGATGATATGACACAGATGTCAGATGACGTTTTGCTCGAATCAAAGAAAATAATTAATAAAGAAGACTTTAATATTAATTTGTTGAAACAGAACAAAATGTGACTTGATATGCTTAACCTCTATAATCTCAAACACATAGTATGCACACCTACGAGAGTCACAGCAACCACCAGCACTCTGATAGATCATATTTATGTGACTGATCACCGTAACATTATAAGATGTTTGATGGGTTGTTGACAGACCAGCTTTTTTGTCTGTCCGAGGGGAGCATATCGTCTTTTGTTTCATATTTATTGACAAAGGTCAATAAATATGAAACAAAACTGAGTCGATATGCCCCCCGAGGACCGACAAAAAAGTTGGTCTGACAACAAACCATGCACCAAACATCTTTTTTGTAGTGAGAAAATAAGTGCACAATCAACACAGGGAGCCATGCTTTGAAACACGAGTCCCGTTTTGATAACCACACGAGTCCCGTTTTGATAATCGCTGGCAATCAAAGCTGGCGTGTGAAAGCAACTTTCTGTGTTTTTGAGTTCATAAAATGTTGGGATGAATATGTCAGGTTTGAGGATGCACAGTTCTGTAGGTTCATCTCGGTATTCCACCCCTCGGCTTTCCGTTGTAAATATTAAGCTTAGTGATCGAATGTGGAAGCTACGTTGGTTCAAAGGTCACAGAAGATTTGCGTCGTGCAGCGAAGGAAAGAATCGCGATCTTGTTTCCGACTCAGTTCCTCTTTGTTTTTCATTAGACCTGTCATTCTGCTTGCTCGGCTTTGTTAGATGTTTGCATATCTTGTTGCTATTTTCTTTGCTTTTATTATTATTTCGTTTATCGATACAACGTCTTGTGCACGGGTCAAAATGTGTGTGTCAGGGGTCAATTGGTTTGACTTGAACTTGACGTTCGTGTTTCTCCCAACGTCTGTGTATCGAAACACAGATACACACACTCCATGACTTTGTAAGAAGACAAAACATATCGGTAGGTTTCATTTGTTTGTGATGAATGTATGACCTTTTATGAAGTAGTTTTGTTTTTTGTTTACTTTTGCCAGTTTGTCAGTTTGATTTTGGAACTTTGCAAAACAGTGTTGTGTCGTCTGTTAAGGTCTGGGGAAAAGCCAGTAAAAAGAGCCGGAGAATCCCCGAGCGTTTCTATTTGGTTTGCTTTTGATTATCCATGTATAACCTGCTTATTGCAACAATGGTAACCGGGGATGTATTGCATGGGGAACATGAGATTTATTTCCCAGGTGCTTGTGAATGAAACTCGTAAAAATGATGACAATGTTGAATGTTGTGTTCCAGCCAGTGGTTGCAACGATCACTTTCTTATCTGTTTAACGTGGTCGAGAAAGGGTGTAACAATTCCGAAAGCTGGTCACAATAAAATACAGATCCTTTTCTCAATTCAACGAAGACACATTTCTCCACTACCTCTGTAATTCCTCTCTCTCTCTCTGAGGTTTATAATTATACGAATTCCGATGCTGCCAAAACGCACTGGCTAAAGGCTTTCTTTGAAATTTATGATCGACATGCTCCATGGAGAATTAAGACAGTCAAACATATAGTAAAACCTAAGTTGTTTGATGATGAATTACAAGATGCCATTGATAATCGTGAAATAAAGTTAATTCAATGAAACGATTCAAAAGGAGAAAATATTTTTAAGACCTTGCTTCTTCAAAAATAAATTCAAAGAACATTTTGAAGCCAATAAATAAACTTACAAATAAAACGTCTGCATGTACTTCAAGTTGCCTAAAGGACATGTATCACCTGATGATTTAAACACACATTTTGCGAAAATAGCTCAAAATGTTATCATAAACGATAACACAACTTTAAATAATTTGGAAGGTTTAGAAGTTCTCTGAAAAAAAAAGAAAAAAAAGGTTCATCTTAGTAAGATATTCCTCCGCTTACCTTGCCTGATGTATTTAACGTTCTCGCTCATTTATAGCAAACGGGTACCCGGGGGATAGACGGGCTTGATGGAAGGATTCTTAAGTTAGCAGCCCCTGTAATTTCTGAAACCCTCACTTACATCTATAATCTCTGTTTAGAATTTTTTTCCAAATAGCCCTCTAGCAGGCTAACATAATTCCTCTGTTTAAATCTGGCTAAAAGAGAGACCCCTCAAATTCTAGGCCGATTTTCATGCAGGTTTAAAAAAAATCAATGCGCGAATAATTTGAAAAAACAGTTAGTTATACCTAGATAAAGCCCATCGTGTGTCTATTTCATCCGTGCAGACTTTGACGCTGAATGCTACATTAGGGAACTTCCGACCATTGAAAAGTGTGCGGAAGGGAAGGCACATGCTGCCCTCTCTGTGTCCAGTGATCGGAGCCTCAAGTTTGGCGTCTGCACGTAAGTCTATTTTGCCACGGGATAACTCTACAGAAACTGGTACAAGACCACCAGGCATGGCCATGGAAAGGTAATGAAGATTATAAGTATGAGGCGGGGCTATTGATTCATTGGTCAAGAGTTAACTTCAAGTTGTTTTGTCAATGCAAAAACACAGAAACCAACATTAAACGAACCAACATTAAACGAACCAACATTAAACGAACCAACATTAAACGAACCAACATTAAACGAACCAACATTAAACGAACCAACATTAAACGAACCAACATTGAACGAACAAACAAACAAACAAACAAACAAAGAAGCAAACACATCAACTTCTTCTTCTTCTTCTTCTTCGTTCATGGGCTTAGACTCCCACGTTCACTCATGTTTTAAGCACGAGTGGATTTTTACGTGTATGACCGTTTTTACCCCGCCATTCAGGCAGCATACGCTGATTTCGGGGGAGGCATGCTGGGTATTTTCGTGTTTCTATAACCCACCGAACTCTGACATGGATTACAGGATCTTTTCCGTGGGTACTTGGTCTTGTGCTTGCTTGTACACACGAAGGGGGTTAAGTCACTAGCAGGTCTGACCTCCCGATTAGGAGGCCGACGTCTTACCACCACGCCACTGCGCCCGTCAACACAACAACAAAAACCACACACAAAACCAACAAAAAACAAACAAAAAAACATACGACACATTAGAACAACATCAACAAACAGCAGTCAAACAAACTATACAAAGACGCAAACACACAAACTATGAACTCATAATAGTTTATTCCGTGGCAGAAACAAATCCAGATGATGACTGATGTAAAAGACCTGTTTTCTACAGGGCATTTGACGCTACCCTGAACTGCGCGCGACAGCAACTTGGTGTCTGTCCCAGGAGGACCAAAGAGATTGCTGTCAACTTCTTCACGTACGTCACTCCAGCAGCATGTAGTGGAGGTGAGAGCGTTGAGAACCAGTGCGATGAACCTCACAATACAATACAATACAATACAATACAATACAATACAATACAATACAATACAATACAATACAATACGGGAAGGTAGAGTGAAAGGGGGTAGGGATAGAGTGGAAGGGGCGGGGGGTAGGGGGTGGGAAAGGGGGTGGGGGGCACAGGCCAGCGAGTATACAAATGAGACGCCGAGACTTAACAGGGGTTGTCTTTATCAACAAACCAGAAGGCAGTGACTGTTGACACATGATAAAGAAAAGAAAACAACATGAGAACATGACATGATAAAGTGTAATCGCACTATGAATAACAATGCATCGTAACCATAACAAACATACAGCAGTAAACCCAAGAAAATTGGTTGATTAAATCAACATGGCCGAAGCAATGTTTTCATAAAAGAAGCGGCACGGTATTGTACGGGCACATGTTAAATTTGGGTTACATGTGTTGCAGTGTATTTGAAAATCCGTAGGCATAAAAACATGCAAAGAAGAGTGATAGGTCCCTGTTGTGAATATAATCAAGTTGATAAATTGATTACTTATGTTTCATGAGAACGGCAAACAACAACACATGTTCACCGCCCTCAGCTAATTGAAGAAAGAGGGCGGCCATCAATAAATAGTAGAGCATAGTGCAATTTCATGTTGGCATCTTCTCCACTGAAAGCTATAACCCAAAGACTGAAGACCAAAGTGCTTTACCCCACTTCTGACCCGAATCACCCCCCTCCTGCTAGGTACACGTGCACTCAAGTTAACCTCTGCTTTGACCTGTGTGCCAGGAGTCGGATGGGAGAGAGAGAGAGAGAGAGAGAGAGAGAGAGAGAGAGAGAGAGAGAGAGAGAGAGAGAGAGAGAGAGAGAGAGAGAGAGAGAGAGAGACACACACACACATAAAGAGACAGACATAGAAAGACAGAAGCGGAGAGACTCAGAGGGAGACACAGACAAAGACATACATACACTGATACACAGAGAGAGAGAGAGAGAGAGAGAGAGAGAGAGAGAGAGAGAGAGAGAGAGAGAGAGAGAGAGAGAGAGAGAGAGAGAGAGAGAAAGAAACAACCTGTAACTGATCTCGTGAGAACGGTAACAAAACGAGACATGTCAGATCTCCGAACCCATTGCAATAGATGACCGCTCCTGCGGCCATCAATAAACTACCAAGGAGAGAAACTAAGGGGGAGGGACGATGGGGAGACAGGACACACTATAGGTCGCTGAGGACACAAGTCACGCCTCACGGTTGGCCGTATCTCGGTTGGCCGTATCTCGTTTGACCGTATGCATTCATTGGAACGGACTCGCAGACTCGCCTCACGGTCTGCAAGTATCGAAGCGTGACATACTGACAAGGACCGATAACTTCACAACCGGATAATACAGAGGGAACGACTCTATCTCTGACGTCACTTGCAATAGCATTTAATGACACTGTCCGTTTTAATGGCAATTTAGCTTGCGTAAACCACACACCAGTTGTCGGGGTTAATCTAACACCTGAGCCTTCTGGGCTCCGTTTTTTCAAACTGTCAAAACTTCGAATTGTACTGAAAACGAGGCTTCCTATTTGTCCAATGGTAAATTCGTTCTGACTGCACGAAATAAATTTTTCTTACTCTCAACGGAAATCAGCCAGGATGTTCCCGTTCGCTGAGCGTTCAAATGGAAGTAATAATGTACTGTATGTAGAGGCTCGGGGAGCTCAGTGATCAGAAACGGATGGTTTACGGGAGGCTAAGTGTGCCTTTAAGCCACCACTTGATGCTACACGACATTCGCGCCATGTGATAGTTGCGATATCTCTTTTAACAACATTTGTACCGAGTCGTTTATTTTCCCCCTCAAATGCTCAGTCCTGAGGAAACAGGAAGTTACCCGTGCAAAAGTCAAGGTCATACAGGGTCAGGTTTCCTTCCGGCCGCCTTCAGCGTCCGCTTGAAGGACACAATAAGGTATTTTCTTCCGCTTTCATTGGCTAAAACTCACACCTGCACTCCTGTTTTTGAACAAATGGGGTTTCACGTGAGTGACAGTTTCATTTCCCGCGATTGATTTGCGTTCACACGATTCCTATCCCTGCCCCCCGTCACTTCGTCCTGAACGCATCAGTTGCATAGGCTGCTCCAGTTTACAGACAAACATGTATTGCCTTGCAGCTTTCTTCATCATTGGTGAGAGAATTTTAAAATATACTTTGGACTCAAAAAAACAAAAATGGTAGGAAATTGGAAAGTTCTTTTATTGACAAAACTTTGTCAAAGATATACGTTCCAATGACCCACCATTTTTGTTTTTTTAATTCTGAATTTTGGAAGTTTAGCAGTGTATCTATTTTTGAATGTTTATACTTTGGACTGTTTCTACCAATAACATAAATCATGTTTTTTAATTGATGAAGATTTTTAATGAAGCTCGTCACAAAATATTAGTGCGAGGGTTCGTGACTGTTTTCTAACTAATACGAGGACTAGCATGACACTGAAGTGTTGCACCGAAAAATGTAGTTTGTTTCCAAAAATGGCTCGAAAGTCTGTTATAGGTCAGCGCTAGGTGGGCATGGTCCAGGGAGCATATATTGGCAAGATATGTGCCCAACGAACGCATAACTATGAACTTGTCAAAAAGTAACGTGACGGTAAGCTTCCATAATTCCTCGCTTCTGATTTTGGGAAATAGGCAAAAGTTCTGAAGATTCTGCGAATTCGGCACGACATAATTATAGACTTCGCTGATTGTTCTAAGGCGCACTGGGGACCACGCCCAGCGTACTTGCCTTTGACTGCTCTGACGTAAACGCCTGGGATAGTGAGATGACAAAATGCTTCACGCAGTCGGGCTTCTCTGTGGATGCGCACACCCTGGCAGATGTGGAGATTGCCATGCTGACCAACACCAACTACGCCTGCAGGTAAAGTACATTGGAACCTGTCCATAACGACCACCCAAGGTCAACCAAACGCGGTCCTTCTAGATAGGTGTTCGGGATGAAAATGTGTATCTAAATATAGTCTCGCCGTCGACTTGTTTTTGGAGTTGATCTTATAGTTTGATGCCAACAAATTGACTGAATGTTTTTATATTGCGTCACGCGACTTGTTTTGGGTTCACTACAAATGTATGACACGTCTCTAATTTGATGTGAGAGCAGCAGAGTCGACATGCCACCATACATCTTCATGGTATTTTTCAGGAACACCGAGGCATTTAAGTCCGCTGTGTCATGTGTCATGGGTTTCGCCAGAAACTGTCTAATATCTCTGAGGCAAGACCCGGCCATTCTACCGGACGCCAACAAAGTGACCGAGGGTCTTGTTTACCTCTGTGACCATCTTGCAGGTGTAGTATTAGTAATGGCCATTCTGTTCAAATGATGAGGTTTTCGATTTTCCCTGCATATTGTCTTTGTGGGTCTGCCTTTCTCTCTCTCTCTCTCTCTCTCTCTCTCTCTCTCTCTCTCTTTCTCTCTTCTCTCTCTCTCTCTCTCTCTCTCTCTCTCTCTCTCTCTCTCTCTCTCTCTCTCTCTCTCTCTCTCTCTCTCTCTGAATGACATATATGCTTTTAAATGTGGTGCACGTTTTCACGTTTTGGGGTTTTCAGAATCAAGGTTATCTCATCAGATTTCAGATTCTGATGTTGCTATTCCTGGTTACAATGTATTACGACGAGACCCACAGCAAAGTAAAGAAACTGGTTTGCTACTGTACATAAGTGAATCAGTTCGATATATACACGATGAACACGTCTTGAGCAGTTTGAGGAATCAGTGTGAATAGAAGTCAAGTTGAAAAGAGCACCTCCACTCCTTATAGGTTTCTGTTATAAAAATCCCGCAGAGCGAGAGAACTGGTCAGATGATATGACACAGATGTTAGATGACGTTTTGCTCGAATCAAAGGAAATAATTGATAAAGAAGACTTTAATATTAATTTGTTGAAACAGAACAAAATGTGACTTGATATGCTTAACCTCTATAATCTCAAACAAATAGTATGCACACCTACGAGAGTCACAGCAACCACCAGCACTCTGATAGATCATATTTATGTGACTGATTACCGTAACATTATAAGATGTTTGACTGGGTTGTTGACAGACCAGCTTTTTTGTCGGTCCGAGGGGGAGCATATCGTCTTTATAAATATGAAACAAAACTGAGTCGATATGCCCCCCGAGGACCGACAAAAAAGTTGGTCTGACAACAAACCATGCACCAAACATCGTTTTTGTCATCTTTTTTGTAGTGAGAAAATAAGTGCACAATCAACACAGGGAGCCATGCTTTGAAACACGAGTTCCGTTTTGATAACCACACGAGTCCCGTTTTGATAATCGCTGGCAATCAAAGCTGGCGTGTGAAAGCAACTTTCTGTGTTTTTGAGTTCATAAAATGTTGGGATGAATATGTCAGGTTTGAGGATGCACAGTTCTGTAGGTTCATCTCGGTATTCCACCCCTCGGCTTTCCGTTGTAAATATTAAGCTTAGTGATCGAATGTGGAAGCTACGTTGGTTCAAAGGTCACAGAAGATTTGCGTCGTGCAGCGAAGGAAAGAATCGCGATCTTGTTTCCGACTCAGTTCCTCTTTGTTTTTCATTAGACCTGTCATTCTGCTTGCTCGGCTTTGTTAGATGTTTGCATATCTTGTTGCTATTTTCTTTGCTTTTATTATTATTTCGTTTATCGATACAACGTCTTGTACACGGGTCAAAATGTGTGTGTCAGGGGTCAATTGGTTTGTCTTGAACTTGACGTTCGTGTTTCTCCCAACGTCTGTGTATCGAAACACAGATACACACACTCCATGACTTTGTAAGAAGACAAAACATATCGGTAGGTTTCATTTGTTTGTGATGAATGTATGACCTTTTATAAAGTAGTTTTGTTTTTTGTTCACTTTTGCCAGTTTGCCAGTTTGATTTTGGAACTTTGCAAAACAGTGTTGTGTCGTCTGTCAAGGTCTGGGGAAAAGCCAGTGAAAAGAACCGAAGAATCCCCGAGCGTTTCTATTTGGTTTGCTTTTGATTATCCATGTATAACCTGCTTACTGCAACTATGGTAACCGGGGATGTATTGCATGGGGAACATGAAATTTATTTCCCAGGTGCTTGTGAATGAAACTCCTGAACATGATGACAATGTTGAATGTTGTGTTCCAGCCAGTGGTTGCAACGATCACTTTCTTATCTGTTTAACGTGGTCGAGAAAGGGTGTAACAATTCCGAAAGCTGGTCACAATAAAATACAGATCCTTTTCTCAATTCAACGAAGACACATTTCTCCACTACCTCTGTAATTCCTCTCTCTCTCTCTGAGGTTTATAATTATACGAATTCCGATGCTGCCAAAACGCACTGGCTAAAGGCTTTCTTTGAAATTTATGATCGACATGCTCCATGGAGAATTAAGACAGTCAAACATATAGTAAAACCTAAGTTTTTTGATGATGAATTACAAGATGCCATTGATAATCGTGAAATAAAGTTAATTCAATGAAACGATTCAAAAGGAGAAAGTATTTTTAAGACCTTGCTTCTTCAAAAATAAATTCAAAGAACATTTGGAACCCAATAAATGAACTTACAAATAAAACGTCTGCATGTACTTCAAGTTGCCTAAAGGACATGTATCACCTGATGATTTAAACACACATTTTGCCAAAATAGCTTAAAATGTTATTATAAACGATAACACAACTTTAAATAATTTGGAAGGTTTAGAAGTTCTCTAAAAAAAAAAGTAAAAAAAAGTTCATCTCAGTAAGATATTCCTCCGCTTACGATGCCTGATGTATTTAACGTTCTCGCTCATTTATAGCAAACGGGTACCCGGGGGATAGACGGGTTTGATGGAAGCAGCCCCTGTAATTTCTGAAACCCTCACTTACATCTATAATCTCTGTTTAGAATTTGTTTTCCAAATAGCCCTCTAGCAGGCTAACATAATTCCTCTGTTTAAATATGGCTAAAAGAGAGACCCCTCAAATTCTAGGCCGATTTTCATGCAGGTTTAAAAAAATTCAATGCGCGAATAATCTGAAAAAATACCTAGATAAAGCCCATCGTGTGTCTATTTCATCCGTGCAGACTTTGACGCTGAATGCTTCATTGGGGCACTTTCGACCATTGGCATTGAAAAGTGTGCGGAAGGGAAGGCACATGCTGCCCTCTCTGGGTCGAGTGATCGGAGCTTCAAGTTTGTCTTCTGCACGTAAGTCTATTTTGCCACGGGCTAACTCTACAGAAACTGGTACAAGACCACCAGGCTTGGCCATGGAAAGGTAATGAAGATTATAAAGTATGAGGCGGGGCTATTGATTCATTGGTCAAGAGTTAACTTCAAGTTGTTTTGTCAATGCAAAACCACAGAAACCAACATTAAACGAACCAACATTAAACGAACAAACATTAAACGAACCAACATTAAACGAACCAACATTAAACGAACCAACATTAAACGAACCAACATTAAACGAACCAACATTAAACGAACCAACATTAAACGAACCAACATTAAACGAACAAACAAACAAACAAACAAAGAAGCAAACACAACAACTTCTTCTTCTTCTTCTTCGTTCATGGGCTTAGACTCCCACGTTCACTCATGTTTTAAGCACGAGTGGATTTTTACGTGTATGACCGTTTTTACCCCGCCATTCAGGCAGCATACGCTGATTTCGGGGGAGGCATGCTGGGTATTTTCGTGTTTCTATAACCCACCGAACTCTGACATGGATTACAGGATCTTTTCCGTGCGTACTTGGTCTTGTGCTTGCTTGTACACACGAAGGGGGTTAAGTCACTAGCAGGTCTGCACATAAGTTGACCTGGGAGATCGGAAAAATCTCCACTCTTAACGCACCAGGCGGCAGCGACCGGGATACGAACTCACGACCTCCCGATTAGGAGGCCGACGTCTTACCACCACGCCACTGCGCCCGTCAACACAACAACAAAAAGCACACACAAAACCAAAAAAAACCCCAAAAAAACCACATACCACACATTAGAACAACATCAACACACAGCAGTCAAACAAACCACACAAAGACGCAAACACACAAACCTAAACTCATAATAGTTTATTCCGTGGCAGAAACAAAAGGCGATGATGACTGATGCACAAGACCTGTTTATACAGGTTTTTTGACGCCTACAAGGACTGTGAGCGACAGCAACTTGGTGTCTGTCCCAGGAGGACCAAAGAGATTGCCGTCAACGTCTCAGTCACGTACGACACTCCAGCAGCATGTAGTGGAGGTGACTTTCCGAGATCCACAGTTGGTGAGAGCGTGTAGAACCAGTGCGATAAACCTCACAATACAATACAATACAATACAATACGGGAAGGTAGAGTGAAAGAGGGTAGGGATAGAGTGGAAGGGGTGGGGAAGCCAGGGAGTATACAAATGAGACGCCGAGACATAACAGGGGTTGATCTAACATGTCTTTATCAACAAACCAGAAGGCAGTGACTGTTGACACATGATAAAGAAAAGAAAACAACATGAGAACATGACATGATAAAGTGTAATCGCACTATGAATAACAATGCATCGTAACCATAACAAACATACAGCAGTAAACCCAAGAAAATTGGTTGATTAAATCAACATGGCCGAAGCAATGTTTTCATAAAAGTAGCGGCACGGTATTGTACGGGCACATGTTGAATTTGGGTTACATGTGTTGCAGAGTATTTGAAAATCCGTAGGCATAAAAACATGCAAAGAAGAGTGATAGGTCCCTGTTGTGAATATAATCAAGTGGATAAATTGATTACTTATGTTTCATGAGAACGGCAAACAACGACACATGTTCACCGCCCTCAGCTAATTGAAGAAAGAGTGCGGCCATCAATAAATCGTAGAGCATAGTGCAATTTCATGTTGACATCTTCTCCACTGAAAGCTATAACCCAAAGACTGAAGACCAAAGTGCTTTACCCCACTTCTGACCCGAATCACCCCCCTCCTGCTAGGTACACGTGCACTCAAGTTAACCTCTGCTTTGAGTCGGATGGGAGAGAGAGAGAGAGAGAGAGAGAGAGAGAGAGAGAGAGAGAGAGAGAGAGAGAGAGAGAGAGCGAGAGCGAGAGACACACACACACACACACACATAAACAGAGACAGACATAGAAAGACAGAAGTGGAGAGACTCAGAGGGAGACACAGACAAAGACATACATACACTGATACAGAGAGAGAGAGAGAGAGAGAGAGAGAGAGAGAGAGAGAGAGAGAGAGAGAGAGAGAGAGAGAGAGAGAGAGAGAGAGAGAGATAGAGAGAGAGAGAGAGAAAAACCCTGTAACTGATCTCGTGAGAACGGTAACAAAACGAGACATGTCAGATCTCCGAACCCATTGCAATAGATGACCGCTCCTGCGGCCATCAATAAACTACCAAGGAGAGAAAGAGCAAGAGGGGAGGGACGATGGGGAGACAGGACACAATATAGGTCGCTGAGGACACAAGTCACGCCTCACAGAGCATTATCAACTCAACCCCACCCCCTGCCCTCCTCTCCTTATTTTTTATATTTAGTCAAGTTTTGACTAAATATTTTAACATCGAGGGGGAATCGAAACGAGGGTCGTGGTGTATGTGCGTGTGTGTGTGTGTGCGTGTGTGCGTGTGTGCGTGTGTGCGTGTGTGTGTGTGTGTGTAGAGCGATTCAGACTAAACTACTGGACCGATCTTTATGAAATTTGACATGAGAGTTCCTGGGTATGAAATCCCCGAACGTTTTTTTTCATTTTTTTGATAAATGTCTTTGATGACGTCATATCCGGCTTTTCGTGAAAGTTGAGGCGGCACTGTCACGCCCTCATTTTTCAACCAAATTGGTTGAAATTTTGGTCAAGTACTCTTCGACGAAGCCCGGGGTTCGGTATTGCATTTCAGCTTGGTGGCTTAAAAATTAATTAATGACTTTGGTCATTAAAAATCTGAAAATTGTAAAAAAAAAATTTTTTTATAAAACGATCCAAATTTACGTTTATCTTATTCTCCATTATTTGCTGATTCCAAAAACATATAAATATGTTATATTCGGATTAAAAACAAGCTCTGAAAATTAAATATATAAAAATTATTATCAACATTTTTTTTTCGAAATCAATTTAAAAACACTTTCATCTTATTCCTTGTCGGTTCCTGATTCCAAAAATATATAGATATGATATGTTTGGATTAAAAACACGCTCAGAAAGTTAAAACGAAGAGAGGTACAGAAAAGCGTGCTATCCTTCTCAGCGCAACGAATACCCCGCTCTTCTTGTCAATTCCACGTGCACTGCCTTTGCTACGGGCGGTGGAGTGACGATGCTACGAGTATACGGTCTTGCTGCGTTGCATTGCGTTCAGTTTCATTCTGTGAGTTCGACAGCTACTTGACTAAATGTTGTATTTTCGCCTTACGCGACTTGTTTTTCCTTTTTTTGAAAGCGGACAAACACTCAAGTCCTTAATGGCTCAAAACCGTAGGACTTTTAATATTAATTTTAACGTCACGCCTCACGGTTGGCCGTATCTCGGTTGGCCGTATCTCGGTTGGCCGTATCTCGTTTGACCGTATGCATTCATTGGAACGGACTCGCAGACTCGCCTCACGGTCTGCAAGTATCGAAGCGTGACATACTGACAAGGGCCGATAACTTCACAACCAAATACTACAGGGGGAACTACTCTATCTCTGACGTCACACAGCTCGTGACATGCACACGCTGCACGCAACAAAGATGCTCGCGCGGGAAAACTAGCCTTAGTATGGAAAGCCGTTTGGCTCATAACCATTACACGTGTAATAAAACATAAATACACGCGTAATAAATGATTAATACACGTGTATTTATTTCTTATTGCACGTGTAATTTATCTTTTTTCTTATGCTATGGAATAGCATAATGATTAAATACACGTGTAATAAATATTTCATACACGTGTAAGAAATGATTAAATACACGTGTAATTAATATTTCATGCACGTGTAAGAAATGTTTAAATACACGTGTAATTATTTATTACACGTGTATTAAATCATTTCTTACACGTGTATGAATCATTTATTACACGTGCATTAATCATTTATTACACGTGTATTAATCATTAATTACACGTGGATTAATTATTTATTACACGTGTACTAATCATTTTTTTACGCGTGTAATGGTTATGAGCCAAACGGCTTTCCATAGCTTAGGCCCGGCGCTCACCTATGTAATTGCAGCAGGACAGACGACGCACTGCAGATTATTACAGCCCGCTACAGGCTGGATGAAAAAGAACCAGGCCAAGTACTCGTCATAATCCCTACCGCGGCATCAATAATCTGCAGTGCGTCGTCTGTGCCGCTGACTCTGCGCAGGTATATTCTGCCCATTACGGGCAAAACGACGAAACTGACGCTTTGACGTCACTACGATTAAAATGGTGAACACAGTGATACTTCTACACATAGGATCAAGAATAACACACTTACAGCATACCTTAGAATGGATCAAACCTAGCATATATAATAGACACAAGATGTACGTCAAAGTCTCTTTCGTTTGGCGTGTAACTTTGTCATGACGTCTTTTTATGACTGCATGCGCGTCAAATGTTTTTTGTTTCCGCCGTGTTTGTCTTCTCGTTCATAACTCTGTCTTATCTCTTATCTACTCGAAAGTGGCAGCTAAATCCGCACTGCTTTTCAAAAACCGATGTCGTTTTTGACTTTCTGTCCACAGGAACCAGTGCAGGTGGAACATCGCGCGTGTTTCTTCTGTTTGTTGCTTTGCTGACAGTCATCTGCCGGTACTAAGACACCTGACGTCAGAGCTTCGTCATCATGTGCTGACGTCACAGGCACTCCTTCATCTCCACCTATACCTTTCCTGTGACTCATAAGCTTATTTTGTTGCTGAAAGTTTTTGTTGTTGAATATAGCCTTTGTATCGCATTATAGTAGTTGTTGAACGTTTAGCGCTTTTTACCACATACTTATAGCAGCTAGATTTAGAGTGTCTGTCCAAACTATGTTTTTGATAACATATAGGGGTATGAACCGGCCCTGTCCTGACAAAGTAACGGTGCTAGAGCGCTCAAAACAATTTTATTCGCCACATTTAACTTGTCTGGACAACTTGCACATGTATGTAAAAACAGTTGCGGATGCACAAACCACAACACCATGAAATATTTTTTTAATTTAATTTTTTATTTTACATTTAGTCCATTTTGAGCAGAACTGTTTTCAGAGGAAAATTCACATTTCTGTCCTTGTCTCACAAGAATTGTGTTGAAAAAGAAGCTATTTAACGTTTAGAAAGCCGTCAAAGTGAGCAAATAACTTACGCTTTTTTTATGGAAGGTCTCCCATTTATTCATGTCTGTAAAATTATAAGGTTTTATGGAATAAAACCATTTGTTCAAAACTTGTTTTACTTTCTTCGTCTTTGGCGGTTTGCTCTTCAGCGTTTTATTAAAAAAAGATGTTTTTCTACTTCTAGTTTTGTTGAATCATCAGCTGTTACTGCTTTATTGTTTGCTGTTGACACAAGCAAATGAGACTGTTTTGGTGTGGAAGGTGGGGATCGTTGTTTTGTTCGCCTCACTGCATTCAAATGGTCAAAGGACATTTTGGTCAACTCCGTGTTCCTCGGCGAAAAACACAATAGACGATGTTTGGAAGTAAATCTGTCAGGTTTGCATGTGTTGTTAAAGAATGGATATCCTTGCTTTTTCAGGGACAAATAAATTCACACGTTCTCCTTGTCCACGTGTTTGAGACACACCCATCGCTAGTGATTGGCCCGCGCAATGTTTGTCCCCCTAAAAGCAAGGGTGTTCACTGTTTCACAACCAATACAAATCCGACAGTTATTTTCGGAAAAGACGATTTTGAAAAATAACTCTTGTCAGGATTTTCATCGGTCTGGTAGAGTAAGAGCCCTTTGACCTAGGCCAAGCTTATCAAAAAGCTGCATCTTATACGCACCAGTCAACCCAGACACCCACCTCGCTTGACATACATCCGGGCTCCCCTCTTTCAAATATTCGAACTACACTGACTTTTGTCTTGATGATACAAACACACACACACGCACGCACGAACACACACAAACACGCATACACAGACACACACACACAGGCACGCTACCACACACGCATACACACACACACACGCACGCACTCTACACACACACACACACGCGCACGAACACACACAGGCACGCTAACACACACGCATACACACACACACGAACACACACACGTACGCAACCGAACTCAGATCCTCGCGCCCCCTAATTGGCGTAGAGGCGCGTCCCCCGGGTGGTGGATGGGGGAGCCTTCTCTACTAACTTCTGAGAGAAGGTCGCATCACTCTCGATGCCGTGAACCTAATTAGGATCTTTTTCTTGTTTCTTTATTTCTGCCTCCCCAAAGTCCTTTTACTTTCCTTTTCTCACCCATAAAATTCTTCACTTATTACCCTTGTTGAGTGGTTCTTGTATAGAATATAGTCAATGTTTGTAAAGATTTTAGTCAAGCAGTATGTAAGAAATGTTTAGTCCTTTGTGCTGGAAACTTGCATTCTCCCAGTAAGGTCATATATTGTACTACGTTGCAAGCCCCTGGAGCAATTTTTTGATTAGTGCTTTTGTGAACAAGAAACACTTAACAAGTGGCTCTATCCCATCTCCCCCCTTTCCCCTATCCCATCTCCCCCCTTTCCCTCGTCGCGATATAACCTTCGTGGTTGAAAACGACGTTAAA